>NW_023254876.1:0-4630 GCF_002007445.2 Ailuropoda melanoleuca | reverse complement strand
ATGTCCACCCAAATCCTTGTCTGAGGCTTTGCTCTAGGTACCATTCAGTGCTACAATTTTTTTAAGTAGATGTCTAATGAGTGGTGGATCAGATGCTATCATCAAAGTGACACCAAGAATAGATCTCATTGTATTTCTAATCAGAGATTGTCTTCTAAAACCCCAAAGAGCTGACATTGCATATGTATATCAGTTAATATGGTACAGTTTTATGATTCACAAAAAGTTGCTTCTCTATACTAGTGTACTATAATGGATCTCATCAATTCATTTTTGTCTCCTCATTCTCTCTTATGTAATTCATAAGCACTGACCATATAATCATTGCATCTGTAAAACAGAGATAGAAACACTTAATTTATGCATGCACTGTGAGGATAAAATTAAATTATACATAAAAGTAGTTATATGATATGTGGCCAAGGATATGCTCTCAACATTAACAATTACTAATCAGACTCAAGACTAATCAGAATTCCAACCATATCAAGTTACAAATATTCATTGAGAAATGCTGTGTGCAAAGTGCTTTCCTACATGCTAGGATAAGACAAAGAGGCAATAAGAATTGTCCTCAATAATTTATGATCTTGCTAAAAAGACCAAATGCAAACACTTAAAATTTAAGTAACAGCACAACATTTAACTAGCAGTTCAAGATGCCAAGAGAAGCAAAAAAGAAGTGCGTGGTGAATTCCCCAATTATTAACATATAGAATAGTTGCCAAGAAAATTGAGAAAAGAAAGAAAGCCTTTCAGGCTAAGCCAGCAAGAGGAGGCAGTAGAATATGACTTGAATGTTCATAGTAAGATGCGAAAGAGCAGAGAAGGTATCAGGTGGAACAGGCAGAAAAGGAGTCATTCGAAGCACACCTCAACAAATGAGAAGGCATGAGATGAGATGAGTTTACAGAAGTATAAAATATAGGAAGCTCAGAATGACCACAGACATCTTTTTTCTTCACTTTATCCACACATTCATTCATCATCTAAAATATATTATATATCTAGTACACGACTTTGGCCATTCTCAGGTATTATAACAGACTCTAGTTGACTCCAGCTTGTTTCTAATGACAGCCTTTACCAACTTACTCTCAGAGAAACTCCAGCATTGATGATTAAAATGTTGTTTCAACTTTTACCACACACTAAACCTTGAATGTCACATGTCTTATTATGCTACGTGACATGGTTGTGGCAACTTCCAAGTTCTGAGAAAGACTGAGTCTTGAACCGGAAAAATTAAAGGGGGAAATCGGTGACAATAGTAACAATTAGAATATTCATTTGTTTGTTTAGCTTCTTGGTCCTATCAGCTGTGATTGGATAGATGTGTACGGAAATATCTTGAGACACTGCCCCAACAGTCAGGTGAAGGGAAGAAAGGCAAGAACAACAACAACAACAAAAATCCAGGATCAACGAAAATAACTCTTCCAAATAACATATTCTGTGTTAGAGCCATTGGAGAAAGAGTTCTTTCAGTGTTTAATATTCAATATTTAATGTAAGCACCCCTATTTCATTCACAATTAGTCATTTTCTCTGGGAAGAATGTAATTAGTTACCAGCAGGACTTGAGATAGCTGAAAGAATCAGTGCCCTTGCTTGGAACATTGAACACATTCCTTTTAATGCCAAGATGTGAAGGATGTGGAAACACTGATTTTCACAGCCAAATGGTGAACTACAGCTGCTTTCAAATTGGACATTTGCTCAGTTTATCCACATCACACATTCTTCATCTAGGCTATAATTCATACTGTCCTGCTTGCTGATAAGAGAGTGATGGACATTATTAGTATGGACTAGTATGAATTGCTACCCTTTAATTTCTTTTTTTAAGACTTTATTTTTTAAAAGATTTTATTTATTGGGGCACCTGGGTGGCACAGCGGTTAAGCGTCTGCCTTCGGCTCAGGGCGTGATCCCGGCGTGATGGGATCGAGCCCCATGTCAGGCTCCTCCGCTATGAGCCTGCTTCTTCCTCTCGCACTCCCCCTGCTTGTGTTCCCTCTCTTGCTGGCTGGCTCTATCTCTGTCAAATAAATAAATAAATAAATAAAAGATTTTATTTATTTGAGATAGAGCACGGGGGGTAGGCAGAGAGAGAGGGAGAACCAGACTCCTCACCAAGCAGGGAGCCCGCTGTGGGGTTCGATCCCAGGACTCTAGGATCATGACCTGAACTGATGGCAGATGCTTAACCCATTATGCCACCTAGACAGCCCTCTTTCTTTCTTTTTTCTTTCTTTCTTTCTTTCTTTCTTTCTTTCTTTCTTTCTTTTTTTTTTTTAAGATTTATTTATCTCAGAGAGAGAGTGCATTCATGCTCTAGCATGGGGGCGGGGGCAGAGGGAGAGGAGGAAAAACAGACTGCCTGCTGAGCGTGGAGCCTAAGGCAGGGCTCCATCCCAGGACCCTGAGGCACTGACCCGAGCTGAAACCAAGAACCAGTGGCCCAACCAAAAGAGCCACCCAGGTGCCTGTCTACCCTTTAATTTTCTTATGTCAATTACATATGTTTGGATTTTCATAAGAATGAATATTGTTATACCTTATGACTAGAATGTAACACAGAGTGACCCTTAGAAAATCCAGAGGGATTGAGACCCAGCATCAAAACTGCTACTTCCATGAAGCACACACTGAGAAGGAAGTTGAGGTGAAGGCCATCAATCTATAGAATCGGAGAGGGAATCTGGTCCATTAGGAAAAATGGCATCCACATAATTCAATTTAAGACAACAAGCAGGCAGCGAGCAGCTACAATGTGCAAGCACTGAGCCTGGCGGCAACCAAGGTGCACTCTGTGGACTAGATGTGCAGCTAGTTGCATATTTAAGCTGCTGAAAGGTGACAGATTCTTTTTTTTTTTTTTAAGATTTTATTTATTTATTTGACAGAGAAAGAGAGACAGCCAGCAAGAGAGGGAAACACAAGCAGGGGGAGTGGGAGAGGGAGAAGCAGGCTCCCAGCAGAGGAGCCTGACGTGGGGCTCGATCCCAGAACGCCGGGATCACGCCCTGAGCTGAAGGCAGACGCTTAACAACTGAGCCACCCAGGCGCCCCCAGATTCTTTCTTTAAATGTTGGAGGGGTTACTCTTTTTTTTTTTTTAAGATTTTATTTATTTATTTGACAGAGATAGAGACAGACAGCGAAAGAGGGAACACAAGCAGGTGGAGTGGGAGAGGAAGAAGCAGGCTCATATCGGAGGAGCCTGATGTGGGGCTCGATCCCATAACGCCGGGATCACGCCCTGAGCCGAAGGCAGACGCTTAACCGCCATGCCACCCAGGCGCCCCGGAGGGGTTACTCTTAATACCTCTTCTTCTTACTGCTCTCATTATAAGTTCACATGCTAGAAGTCTCATTGAAACTCCCTTCCTGCACCCTCATCCTCCATCCTCAGCTCTTTGACAAAGGGCAGCAAACTCAGCCCACAAACCACCCAGACTTGGCTAGTTTGTGGTCAAAAAGGCAGCTTTTACATCTGTTGGTGTCAGTCCTAGGAGGAGACCGCGCGTTACCGCATTCTACAGTCTCCTATTGTTGAAACGAGACAAAGCAAATAAAAAAGTCTTTCTTATCAGATTTTAGAAAATGACATCAAATGCAAATATGCCAAAATAATGGAAATGCAGCAAAAAGGGTGGTCTTCTCCGCTAATAATTTGACATTAACTCAAAGTGCCCCAAGGCAAGAGTGCAATGTCTCTGTATCCAAGTGAATCGAAATCTGGGGTCCCAAATAGGGGTTTGTGCGGTCTGAAATAGAAGCAAATATATTCTGAATTTTCCTGGGTGTCACCAGTCCATCAACACAAATGAAATCACATTAATACTCAATTTCACTGGCTGGTCAACCCATCTGCCTAACCAGGGTGCCTCAGGACCCCGTTCAGCTATTACGTGCAGACCTGGGGGTGTATCACATTGCTCAGATCCTGTATTATCTTGTTCTTCCACCTCAGCCCCCTCATTCATCCAAACCACCAGTGATTACCATCCCCCAGCTGCCATGCCGTCGCTTTCCACCATGATAACGTAGTTTTGCCCACGGAACCATCTCTTTCGACTTCAAAAGGTAAAAAGCTTTTCCGCTGCCAGAAAGAACTGCTCTACTTTTTCTGCTCCACATANCTCCACATAAAATTCTTCTCTCCCCTACTTCATATTGTCTTTTGTAATAAACCTGGTCCTGTATACCACTGCTTATGTTCAGCGTATAACAATGACTCCTGTGAAAATAGGCTCCAGCTTCCATCTGCAAGCGTTCTCTTGCTAGAAGAGCAAATCCAACCTCGGTGCAAGGCTGAGAAAATACATCATACTGTCCTTTGCCTCCCTCCAGTCTCTGCTTGACTCACTTTTCACAAAACTCCTACCTCCGGTCTTTTTCTTCTTTAATATAAATCAACTCATGAATGTAAATGAGGAAGGTCACTGGCCCAGCAGAGCAGCAGACTGAGTCCCAGTTTAGATTCAGGGAAAATTACAGGTGTATTGAAAACAGATTAAGTGTGAGGAACAAAGCAGGTGTTGCTGATTTTCTTCGTTTGAGGACTTGAAAGAGTAAATATTAAAGGAAAGAAAAATTCAAGGGATCCTTAGCTTGCTGCAAAT
>NW_023254875.1:0-17885 GCF_002007445.2 Ailuropoda melanoleuca | reverse complement strand
AATGAATCATGGAACTTTACATCAAAAACCAGGGATGTATTGTATGGTGACTAACATAATAAAAAAATATTTTTAAAAAAAAGAATATAGAAGTCTCAAAAAGCACTATTGACTAACTTGATCTGAATGTTTATAAACACTGTAACCAACCATAAACTATATCTTCTTTTTCAATTGTACCTAGAACATTCACTAAAACAGACTATATGTCAGACCATAAAACTAGCCTTAATAAATTTAAAAGTAATTAAATAAAGCCATAATAAATAAATAAAGCCATACTCTTCCCTCAAATTTTTAATTACTGAGTAGTAATGAAATAACCTACCACCTATCAGGAACTACTACAGTAACAAAAGAAACAGCATAGAAGTCAGAGTTTCTTTCAATATAAGGACTAAGGACTACTGCTTTAAACCTTTTTTGAAATGGTAGGTTGAACAGCGGCCACCAAAAGGATATGTTCCCATTCTGACCCCAAGAACCTGTAAATGTGACCTTATTTGGAAAAGTGGTCCTTACAAATATAATTATATTAAGGATCTCAAAAAGTTATCATGCTGGTTTATTCAGGTGAGTAGTAAATCCACTGAAAAGAGTCCTTATAAAAGATACAATGGAGAGTCACACCAGGAAAAGGAAGAGACCCTGTGAAATGGGAAGAAGAGATTAGAGTAATTCAGCCACAAGCCAAGGAATGTCTGGAGTTACCAGAAGCTGAAAGATATAAGGTAGGAAGTATGACCTTACCAGTATCTTGATATCAGATTTTTTTTAACCTCTAGAACTGTGAGCCACTAAGTTTCTGTTGTTTTAAGCCACCAAGGTTGTGATAATTTATTATGGCAGCCCTACGAAACTAATATAATCCCATAAGTTAGAGTTTCTCTAATGTCTATATATTAAAGAAGATCTATTACATCATACAATTAGACCCATTTACACTCCTCTGGGAAGAAAATGAGTTTCAGGTACCTGGTATTATCAGACTACTTTTGAGGGCGGTAGGCAATTTAATGAGTGTAAAATGGCATTTTGTTATTTCAATGTTCCAAGTGGAGTTGAACTGGTCTGGGCAACTAAACTACTGGACTTCTAATGTCCCTGACAATTCAAAATGTCTACAATTCCAGGATTTTTCACTTATCCTTTTAATACACCTTTATTGAGTGCCTACTTTGTGTCAGCCAGGCAATGTGAATAGCACTAAGGATACACATATGAACAACTTACTGTTTCTGTGTTTCTACCCCAACAACTGTCTTACATTACCATCTTTTCCCTATATCCCTACAGTACTTAAATATTTATTATTTTTGATACATTGTGTTATGTTATTTTTCATAGGAAAACACCATATACAAAGATGCACACACATATATACCTACACATGTACATTTTTTCTCTGAAGTACATTGTAAATTTGGTGTGCATGAGATTCCATTTCTATCATAACTACTTTCTTAGTGGCTAATCATTGTTTTTCATATGGAAGTTCAGTAAATCTTTTCTAAAATTAGTCAAATGCACAAAATGACCCATTCACAGATTTCTTTTTACCTCAAGCCATACTCCCTCAATTGGGGATGGGATGGTTTTTGCTCTGAATTATCTACTTCCTTATACATTTACTTTTCTGACAAAGAAGGTAACTTATGGTATAGCTGGTGAAGACTAATGCTTCTGGTCAAAGAACAAAGATGATTTCAGTAAGGTATTAAATGCCTTATGTCAGGGATAAGTTGGAGGTAGAGAAAAAAAAAATCCTGAGACATTAATTTCAACAATTATCATGTTCTCAGTCCCAATAACCCATCTTTTAGCAAAGCACAGCTTGATGAGCAGAGGAATTACAAAATAAAAAAGATGCATCTTGACACAGTGTAAAGACCAGGAACTTTGGGATCACACCTAGCTTTGACTCCTGATTCCGTTCCACTTTAAGCAAGTTACTTTGTCACTCTAAGCTTTAGTTTACTCATTTCTAAGACAGCAAGAATTCTATCTACCTTATAGAGTTGTGAGGATTAAATGAGATAAAGATAAATGTCTGGTGAATGAGTACTCAAATATTCAAGTTATTTTCTAACTTCCCTAATAAAAATGGAATGTAAAAGATATGAGTGAGAGTTGGCAATTTAGTAGTAATTATCAAAAATCTTCACATAGGTATACTTTCTGACCCAGAAATTCTGCTTCTTGTATCTAAACGGAAAAAAATTAAACAAGACCTCAAGACTGCATAAAAAAGATGTCCATTTTAGAATTACAATGGTTAAAAATTGAAAACAATCTAAATGTATTTCAATAGTGAAATGGTTAAATACATTTTTGTATATGCACATAATGCATGACATGTTTTCAAAGACAGGAAGGGACTCTTTCACTCTGCTCTCTGGAAGGGAACAGTATTAGTGAGACTTTTAATCCTCCTCTCCAAGCCCGTACATTTTCCTTCCCCTGGAAAAACAGATTTATCTAGTTAACGCAATTCCTGGGACTCTGTCACTCATTAAGTCTCCATTCTCCAAGGGGCAAGGTTATTATTCTGTTTAAGGTCACTGCTCATGAACTCACTCATACCTTATTTCTTTCTCCTCTTCACTTGGACTTACATGCCCTCTCTAACTCTACTTTATTTCCCCCAGGTAAACCTAATACGATCTCCCTCCATTTCAAATAGTCTACAGTTTTTTGGAGGATGGGTATCCACCAAATCGTCAGCATAAAGGAATTCTATGCAGCCATTAAAAATCATGCAGCTTTATATATTTTGACATGGAAAGACAATCATACTATCATGTTGAGTAAAAATGAAAAATATACAGAAATACAAACACTAACATTGCTTTTCTTTGGATAGTGAGATTAAGATGCATTGCTTTTCAGGGGGAGAGGAATATGTTTTCTTTGACTTTTCTACAAGACAGTTGTATTATTTAAGTTATTACTTTTTAAGTGTGGAAATCAAATACAGAGAAAAAAATAACAGGCAGCCCCTTCAGCCCATGGGTTCTGTGCCCATGCTTTAATAAAACCACATTTTTGCCCTGGAAAAAAATAAGAAGAGTAACATAAGAAAGATCACTATAAAGTGCATAACTGGGACCAAAATCAAAATAGATAATAAGCTAGGGTTATATAACATGTTAGAACTAGGTTTCCAAATTTGCTTTCCTCAAACAGAAGATCTAACATGACAGAACTTAAACTCCAATAATCCAACATAACAGATTTTAATATCCCCAAATCCTATTGATCCTGAAACTATCATTCTATGGTAAAATCATGATATAAAAAATTAATCCTCATAACAGGTAGTGTGCCTTTGTAATAACAGCATTATAAAAAGATTCTACTGCAGTTTTACTATGTTTATTCATTGACAAGTATACTTTTTTCAAAACACCCAAACTCATTGCTAATAATTTAACACCTCCTAGGAGCCCATTTTAAAGTAACTTTCATTTCAAAATTGAATGATATGGAAATAAAAACATTACCAGGCCTACACAAACAAGCCTATTTTAAATATCTAAAATTTAAATAAATTAACACTGAAATGAACAAACCAACTCTAAGTCCCCAAAGTTACATTAAATTTATATACTACTGAAATTTATAGCAACTGAAGTGTTTAACTGCAGCATACACAATTTCATATATGTCACAGCATCCAAACTAACTAGAATGTTCAATCTAATCTGATAGAAAAAGTATCCCCAACCTATATGTGTTATACAAGCAGTCTCAATTTATAAGTGGGTTGTATTCTAAAGTCTGTTTGTAAATCAGTTGGCAAAAAATGCTGGGACATATTTAACAAGAAAAACAGGTATAAATAAAATGTTTTAGTGCCAATGCTATCCTGAAAAATTCAGTTAACCCATAAAATAATGTACTATTGTAATAATACGAGTTCTAAGCCCTGAACTCCCCTACATTGAGTGGCAGGGAGAGAAGGGTCAAGAGGAAACTGTGAAAACTGAGCTGCTCATTGAGGAAGAAAGGAGCATTGCCCCAGTTTTCATAGCAATAGAAGGCAAAAAGCAAGCGAGGACAGTTCCAGCATTATGAGGTCCAAGCACCCATGTTTAAGAGGCTAAATGTATTATCTGTAAAATGAGCAATCAAGAACTACTTGTAAGAAAGTATCAAAACAATACAAAACAGTAACTACCAAAACCAAATGGGAAGTAATAAATATAATGAACCAAAGCATTCCTTCATAGTTCTGAACTTAAAAATAAGGGATAATAGGTCTGAATATCATTTAAAAGTAGACTCCCCTACTAGAAATTCCTAGAATAATGAGACATTTTCTATTTATTGTATATTATTATATCTATAATCACCCCTGTTGCCCAAGAGTAACTGGGGAAAACCTACTGGATATTGCATCATGTCACTTAAGAAGTACATTTGAGTAGGAAGCAACACAGCATAGTCGTTAAGAGATCAGAGTTTATAGCATCAGGCACAACTAACCTTGGACAAGTTAGCTAACCTCTGAATTTCAGCTAACCTAAACTGAAGATAAAATAATGACCGCCCCATAGGATTATATGGCAGATTAAATGAGGTCATCCAGGAAAAACGTTTCTCAAAGTTCCTGGCACACACTGGAAGCAGTCAGTCAATGTTATTGGATAGTTACCCAGCAGAGGTGCTGGGACAGGGGTGGACCCTTATTATTTAAAAAACTGGCCTAATTACTCTTCCAGTTGGTACGTAAAACTGTCAGCTTGCTAAGAACTGTATTCCTGAAGTCTGGTAATAGTTGGTTTTCTTCCCAACAAAATAGCACCAGAGTTCAAGTATCTTTTATCCTATATCTATGCTTAATTGCCTTCCCTTCCCACACAAAGTGTTGAATTCCTTGCCTCAACAAGAACAGGAAACATCTTTTAAAAACAATATATTTTATTTGTGACCATTTTCTAATTTTTTTAATTTGTTTTTATAAATTGTTTTATTATGTTATGTTAGTCACCATACAGTATATCCCAAGTTTTTGAAGTAAAGTTCCATGATTCATTACTTGCGTATAACACCAAGTACACCATGCAATACCTGCCCTCCTTAATACCCATCACCAGCCTATCCTGATCCCCCAATCCCCTCCCCTCTAAAGCCCTCAGTTTGATTCCCAGAGTCCATAGTCTCTCATGGTTTATTCCCCCTTCTTTTTTACCCCCCATCCTTCTTCCCTTTCTTCTCCTACCAATCTTCCTACTTCTTATGTTCCATACTCTGCTTGACTTATTTCGCTTAGCATTATCTCCTTCAGTCCCATCCATGTTGCTGCAAATGTTGTGAAATCGTTCTTTTTGTTGGCTGAGTAATATTCCATTGTATATATGGACCACAGCTTCTTAATCCAGTCATCTGTTGAAGGGCATCTCAGCTCCTTCCACAATTTGGCTATTGTGGGCAATGCTGTTATGAACACTGGAGTGTATATGGCCCTTCTCTTCAATACGTCTGTATCTTTGGGGTAAATACCCAGTAGTGCAATGGCTGGATCACAGGGTAGCTCAATTTTTAACTTTTTAACGGACCTCCACACTGTTTTCCAGAGTGGCTGTACCAACTTGCATTCCCACCAACAATGTAGGAGGGATCCCCTTTCTCCACATCCTCTCCAACATTTGCTGTTTCTTGCCTTGTCAATTTTTGCCATTCTAACTGGCGTAAGGTGGTATCTCACTGCGGTTTTGATTTGAATTTCCCTGATGGCTAATGATTTTGAGCATTTTTTGATTTATTTGTTTCTTGTGTATTGAGTTTGAGAAGTTCTTTGTAGATCTTGGATAGCAGTCTTTTATCTGTAGTGTCATCTGCAAATACCTTCTCCCATTCTGTGGGCTGCCTCTGTTTTTTTGACTGTTTCCTTGGCTGTGCAGAAGTCTTTTATCTTGATGAAGTCCCACAAGTTCATTTTTTCTTTTGTTTCTCTTGCCTTTGGAGATGTGTCATGAAAAAAGTTGCTGTGGCCGATGTCAAAGAGGTTGCTGCCTATGCCCTCCTCTAGGATTTTGACGGATTTGTCTCACATCGAGGTCTTTCATCCATTTGGAGTTTATCTTTGTGTATGGTGTGAGAGAGTGGTCAAGTTTCATTCTGTGACCTTTTTTTTAAATCAATCTCAGAAATATCCATATGAGGTAATAGGGGAAACATGCAAAATGCATCCCAAATTTTACCAAATATTTCTGGAAACATCCCTCTTACACTTGATGCAGTTCTTCTGTAGTCACACCCATGACATTTTTTATTATATTAAGTGTCCAGTAAGTCATAGGTATATATTTTTCCCATGAGCTTTTCTTAAAAGCTAAACACAAATCCTTCATCCAGTACAATCCGTGATCTATGGAATGTAGGCTATGTAGCTGAAGGATATATCTTTCTTTATGTATAACAGCAAAAAGGGAAAAAAAAAGGCTAATCATTCCTAATGCAAACTTTTTGAAAATATATTATGCCTAGGCTGCCCTGAAGAATACACTGAATCCCCCTTTGATGATTCCTCATCAAGATTATTTTCTATTCCATGCAATGATACAGTAATGCCCCCCAAAACCACTGAAGAGCATTGGACTGTTTTTTCTATTAAGTAACAAGATTACTATATTTTATATTCTTTCCGCTGTTAGCTGTCCTATCTTACTGTCAATAGCACCTTTTTTTTTTCTTTTCAAAACACAAGATTAACTGGGTGAGAGCCTGAGTTCATGCCCATGATTCTCTGAGACACATAAGAGTCTTTTTTCTGGGATGCCTGAATGGCTTAGTCACTTGAGCATCTGCCTTTGGCTCAAGTCATGATCACAGGGTCCTGGGATTGAGGTCCATGTCCTTGTGGGGAAATCCCTGCTCAGCGGGGAGCCTGCTTCTCCCTCTCTTCCCCACTCCTGCTCTCTCTTGCTATCTCTGTCACCATCTCTGTCTCTCAAATAAATAAAATCTTTTTTTTAAAAAAGAGCCTTTTTTTCCCCTTAATCTGCAGAAATGTGGACGATAGTACAAATAGTTGAGATCAGTCAGAATACTGATTTCCTGATAAGGGGGCCTCTGCTGAATATAAAACTGCCATAATTGCATTTCAAAAGCAGGACGATAAAGCCCAACTGATAGAAACTGTTAAAATCATAAAACACGTTATCACAAAAACCTATATAAAATGGTAATCAAAGGTGATTTTCTATCAATCACCATGGAGATGCCATCTATCAGAGATTCATCTAAATAGCTCAGGAATTAAGTTATGAACATTTTTAGGAAATGTGATACTATAACAATATGCCCAGATTTTCTGAAATTCTTACTTTTTTCTTTATTTTATTGCTTTCTTGGCTCCTGTCCTATCAATAACCCAACCCACCCTCTCCCTCTAACCCTCCCACTCATGCTCTCTCGCTCTCTCTCTAAAATAAATAAATCTTAAAAAAAAAAAAACTAACATAAAATATCCCTTAAAAGTGATGTCTACCATCCTAATGAACAATAGTACTGGTGAAAAAATTACAACAGGCCCTGTGTAGATCCTCACAAACTCAATTTTGCATTCTTCTCATCAGAAAAAGTTCCCCTACTAGAATTTTTAGTTCTATTTGGCATTATGTTGAAAAGAAACCTAATTTTTTAACCAATTGCCTTTAAACCAATGAAAAACAATTTTTAAAAAGGGGAAATAAATCTTGAATTTACTTTTAATCACTTCATTAAATTTAAACCTCTTGAACTTAAAAAAATCACTAACCTTTTTTTCTTTACACATAATATTACAATCTCTTATCTTTGAAGACTTCAAAAATATATTAATTCAAAATCCATTTCTTGGTTCCCACTGAGATTTAAATTACCTGAAACTAATAGCCTCACTGCAAGAGATCTATTCCATGGCTTGTAAGTTGAATTCAAAAGCATGACATCTATGTTTATATATATACATTCCACAGGTTTACTATAAATTCATGACATCAACAACACTGGTTGTCTAAAGGATTGGTACTGCTACTGAAACAAATACACAAAAAGGAAGCAGTCATAATTTTTCCTGCTTGCCTATTATGATAATCCTAGAAAAAATGGAGTGCCCTAGAGCACAAAAACTAAGATAATAGCTGAAATCAGTGTAAACTATTAGAAAAAGACATATTTGCATATGAATCAGAGCAAGCAATAAGGTTTATATCATGGTACATGATATAAAATTATTTTATTACAGAAGCTACTGCTTACATACTAGCTTCAATTATTACATTTTCTAAATTTTGGCACAGGCTATATTAAAAGAAAATTTACTAGCAGTACCACATACAATACCGACGACGGTTATCCTTAAGTTTTTGAATTCTTCCTAATACTGTAAGGAGTCCATAAAACAAAACATTAATTACAATTAAAGTAAAAGGATTAGTGTCATCATCTCTGGAAGTATCGCACAATGAGGTGCTTCAGTTTGGGACTCTCTCACTTATTTCTGTAATTATTTCTTTCCTCTGTTAAATAGCTATGCAGGGAACATTGTCAGGGCTCATCAAATTGGAACCACTAGTGTATTTTTTTTTAAACACAAGCAGAAACTGATCTAAATACATCTGTTATCTTCTCTATAGTAGGAATTACATTTAGAATAACTAAATTATATTTGTTACCAGTTTTGATACTCGCAAAATCTGCTTACAATCACAGCTATTCAGAACAGACGGGACTAATTCCAAGTTCTGAAGGGACTAATTCCAAGTTCTAATTACCTGAAGCCCCATTCACCACAGTACCTTAATTACTCCCTGGTAATCAGGTGAGCACTTACAGTAGGATACTAACTTCTTCAGAGGTTATCAAGGGGCCATTTAGTTCATTTCAGCTGCCAAATTCCTGATTACTACCACACTAAATAACTTTTATACTACGCAATGGTGTAAAGATTCACTGATGAAGATACTTTCAGTATCCTTCTGTGGAAAAGTGCCTGTGGGTCCAATCATATTTTGTATTAACTCCCTTGGTTTCTTCAAACATAAACAGGTTTCCTCAACTTCGTGAAAGTGTCACTTGGGATTGCTCACCTCCATGCTCCCTCCATTCCTAAAGGACATTATCCTCTGCTCTTCTGTTTGGGCCATTAGCTCCAGTTCATTCTTCTGCTCTCAAAACATGAGCATTCCCCTGTATACAGTTTTTGTACCTCTAGTCTTTCCTATTCACTCTCTCCCTCTCAGGGAGCCCCCAATTTTCTAAGGTTTGGACTATGGCTCCTCTATGAGGACTCACAGAACAACTCTAGCTCTCACCTTTTACCTAATTTTGATTCAGCTTCTCAAACAGTCTATCAGATATTTCCACTTAGATTTTACTACCTCTACACACCAAATTCATTTTTTTGCATGTCTAAAACCAAACCCATTTCATTCCCCTTACTTAGTAATGACAACAATCACAATAGTTAACATTTAATCCTCACAACAAACCCTGAAAGTAGATGCTATTTTCTGTCATCACCATTTTACAGATGAGAAAATGAAGATTATACAACCTGCCAGGATTCAAACCCAGGCAGACTGACTCTAGAGGTTGTCTTCTTAACCACTGCTGTTCACCTATTAG
This sequence comes from Ailuropoda melanoleuca, assembly GCF_002007445.2. Taxonomy (NCBI): domain Eukaryota; kingdom Metazoa; phylum Chordata; class Mammalia; order Carnivora; family Ursidae; genus Ailuropoda; species Ailuropoda melanoleuca. The sequence goes on along the minus strand of NW_023254875.1, from coordinate 8,270 downwards.
AGATTATGTGACTATGATTAGGCAACCTTACAGAAATGGCTATTCTCCAAACTACAGTCAAGGTCCAGCCAACATTTCCAAGGTCTCCATTCTGCATTGATTCCCTCCACAATAATCCAATATCTACACAGTTCAGACAGACTCACTAAAGTCCACTTTTATTATCCAGGACCTGAAGCCACTCACTGCTCTCTAAAATCATGAACCACATACCATCACATCTTCCACTCCCTAATTAAGCAAGTCCTATACATAGCACAAGGATATTACGAAGGAGAGGTTTGTTTAAATTGTTCACCTGTGACCACTGACACATTAATTTTTCTCAAACTGCACACTTTTTTTAAACCCTGACAGTCCATCAGATGAGTTTGATTTCACTCATTTAGTCATGAATGCTTACATTTACACTATTCTAGAGTTTTGCACATTTAAAAGCACTATAGGGTCATTTTTATACCTCTATTTTAAATAGTATTCATTTTAATTCTTAAAATTGAAGTCTATAAGAAAAGCTACTTAACTTCATAAATATAGGTGTTTTAACACGTTTTAGTGTTAATTCTGTCTCTCTCACTATTTCGCATACCAGTTACCTACTTATACTGTTTTACCTAAGCTATTTTCCTTGCACAACAGAGCTATATGAACAGGATCTTAAAGAACTTAATAGTTGTTCCCGATGTAAGGAAATTATCTCATGTTCTACATTAATCCATAAAATGCTTATCTATATTTATATAGTCTTTGTATTTATATATTTTTAGGAAAACAGATTGAGTGTAGAACAAAAGAATAATTTTGGCAATTTGGAAAATGTGACTAGAAAATTATTTTTTCCGGGGCACCTGGGTGGCACAGCGGTTAAGCGTCTGCCTTCGGCTCAGGGCGTGATCCCGGCGTTATGAGATCGAGCCCCACATCAGGCTCCTCCACTAGGAGCTTGCTTCTTCCTCTCCCACTCCCCCTGCCGTGTTCCCGCTCTCCCTGGCTGTCTCTATCACTGTCGAATAAATTTAAAAAATCTTAAAAAAAAAAAAAGAAAATTATTTTTTCCCTAAGAGGCAACAAGCAATACTTATATAATGAAACTTCAGTAATGTTTTATGCTAATTATTCAAACTACACCAAATAGAAGAGGAGAAATCAAGATACAGATACAAAATGGAGAGTAGAGGAGGAGTTAAGATGGGAGAGGAGGAGGGGTCCCCTTTTTCATCTGGTCCCGAGTCAGCTGGATAGGTACCAGACAATCCTGAACATCCACGGAAACAGCCTGAGACGAAGGAAGATACAGCTGGATCTCTACAAACGAACATCCCCAGCGCTGAGTATTGAGGTACGAAGCAGGGAGCCATGAAGCCGTGCACAGGTATCGGAAGATAAACGGAAGGGGAAGGGAACCACCGCGTTCAGGCGCCGGGAAGTGGTAGCCACCTGCACGGGGAGCAGCCGGACTGGTGGACCGGCATCCGCGAGAGAGCAGAGTGAGACTGTGAGCCGGGGAACACACGCGACCAGTCTGAAAACCAGAGCTCCAGAGTGCGCACGAACCACAATGAAACGGAGCTACAGAGCACACGGGGACGGCTGGCAGCTGGCACTGGTAGAAACACAAAGGACAGAGACGTGCTGGGCCTGGAAGAGAGGGCTGGGATGCCGGCTATGGGGCACACATCCCGGGACGCTGCAGAGTTGAGCAGCTCCAACAGAAACAGAGTTAAAGTGGCCAGAACACCAGTGGAGAGCAGACTGCGATCCCTCTCTTCTGAGACAGAGGCTGGGATTTGGCAACTGCTGCTCTCTCAGAAGAGGCACAGGCAAAGCCACCAGAGAACAAAAGCCTAGAAATACCACCTCACAGTGTGCTCATCCCCATCCCCCCTCGCAGGGGACACGGGGGCTCTACCAAAACGGGGTTGCCCGAGTATCGGTGCGGCAGGCCCTTCCCCCAGAAGGCAGGCTGAAAAATCAAGAAGCCCACATTCCTAAAGTCCCTATAAAACAAGTGCTCACTGCCTGGGTCCTGGTCAAGAATTTGGGCTCTGGACAACCCCACAACCTCTCCTCATCAAAATAACAAGAAGAAATCCCCCGCAGCAAAGAAAAGAAAATGAGTCTGTGGCCTCTGCCACAGAAATAATGGATATGGATATAACCATATTATCAGAAATGCAGTTCAGAGTAACAATGATCAAGATGACGTGCAGACTTGAAAAAAGTATTAACGAAAATGTTAATGAGAATATAGAATCTCTAAGGGAAGAAATGAGAGTGAATCTGGCAGAAATTAAAAATTCTATGAATCAAATGCAGTCAAAACCAGATGCTCTGACGGCCGGGGCGAATAAGGCAGAAGAACGTATCAGCGAATCGGAGGATAGGCTAGTAGAAGAAAAGCTAAAATAGAAACTTGGCTCAAAAAAATCCAATCTCAAGATGTAGGTTACAGATTACTAACTCAATGAAACATTCCAATGTCAGAATCATCGGAATCCCCGAGGGGGTGGAGAAAAACAGAGGACTAGAAGGGATATTTGAACAAATTGTAGCTGAAAACTTCCCTAATCTAACAAAGGAAACAAGCATTTGTGTCCAAGAGGCAGAGAGGACCCCTCCCAAGCTCAACCATAACAAACCTACGCCACGTCATGATATAGTGCAATTCGCAAATATTCGATCCAAGGATACAGTACTGAAAGTAGCCAGGGCAAAGAAAGTTCTCACGTACCAAGGCAAAACTATCAGGATTATGTCAGACCTGTCTACACAGACCTGGAATGAGAGAAAGGGTTGGGGGAACATTTTTAAAGCTCTTTCAGAGAAAAAAATGCAGCCAAGGATCCTCTATCCAGCAGGCTGTCATTCAGAATGGATGGAGACATAAACACCTTCCAGAATCGCCAGTCATCGAACAATTTCATAACCACGAAACCAGCCCTACAGGAGATATTAAGGGGAATTCTATAAAAGTAAAAAGGCCCCAAGAGTGATACAGAACAGAAAGTCACAATCTATAGAAACAAAGACTTTACAGGCAACATGGCATCATTAAAATCATATCTCTCAATAATCAGTCTCAATGTAAATGGCCTAAATGCTGCCACAGGGTTGCAGATTGGATAAAAAGACATGACCGATCCATTTGCTATCTACAAGAGACTCATTTTTAACCTAAACATACATCCATACTGAAAGTAAAGGGATGGAATACCATCTTTCATGACAAAGGACCTCAAAAGAAAGCTGGGGTAGCACTTCTCACATCAGACAGTTTGGATTTTAAACTATAGACTATACTTAGAGATACAGAAGGGCACTATATTACTCATAATGGATGTATCAAACAAGTAGATATGAAAATTATAAATATATAAATATGCACCCAACAGGGAGCAGCAAGATACACAAACCAAGTCTCAACCAGAATAAAGAGACATATAGATAAAAATAAGTTAATGGGAGGGGACCTCAACACTTCACTATCAGCAACAGATAGATCACCTAAGAGAAAATCAGCAAATAAACAAGAGCTTTGAATGCCATACTTGATGAGTTGGACCTCAAAGATATATATAGAACACTACACCCCAGAACCAAAGAATATTCATTCTATTCTAAAGCCCATGGAACATTCTCAAGAATAGACCATGTTCTGGGTCACAAAACAGGTCTCACACGATACCAAAAGACTAAAACTATTCCCTGCATATAATCAGACCACGATGCTTTGAAATTAGAACTCAACCACAAGGAAAAATTTGGAAGAAACTCAAAGATTTGGAATCTAAGAATGATCCTGCTCAAGAATGATTCGATAAACTAGGAAATCAAAAATCAATTTAAACAATTTATGGAGACCAACGAGAATGAAAACACCAACGGTCCAAAAGGTATGGGACACTGCAAAGTCAGTCCTAAGAGGAAAATACATAGCCATCCAAGCCTCATTCAAAAGAAAAGAAAAATCTAAAATGCAGTGTTTATATTCTCACCTCAAGAAGCTGGAACAGCAACAGAGGCACAGGCGTAATCCACGTACGAGAAATCAGTTGATCAAGATTAGAGCAGACATCAATGAATTAGAAACCAGGAGCACAGTAGAGCAGGTCTCAAGAACTAGAAGCTGGTTCTTTGAAGGAATAAATAAAATAGACAAACCACTGGCAAGACTTATCCAAAAGAATAGAGAAAGGACCCAAATTAATAAAATTATGAATGAAAAGGGAGAGGTCACAACCAACACCAATGAAATTGGAAGGATTATAAGAACCTTTTATCAGCACCTTTACGCCAATAAATTAAGCAATCTGGAAGAGATGGAGGCCTTCCTGGAAACCTATAAACTACCAAGACTGAAACAGGAAGAAATTGATTTCTTAAACAGGCCAATTAATTATGAAGAGATTGAAGCAGTGATCAAAAACCTTCCAAAAAACAAAACGCCAGGGCCTAATGGTTTTCCTGGGAAAATCTACCAAACATTCAAAGAAGAAATAATACCTATTCTCCTAAAGCTATTTCAATAAATAGAAACAGAAGGAAAGCTATCAAACTCATTCTACGAGGCCAATATTACCTTGATCCCCAAACCAGGCAAAGACCCCCTCAAAAAGGAGAATTACAGACCAATTTCCCTAATGAATATGGACGCCAAAATCCTCAACAAGATACTGGCTAATAGAATCCAAGAGTACATTAAAAGGATTATCCATCATGACCAAGTGGGATTCACACCTGGGATGCAAGGGTGGTTCAACATTCGCATATCTTTCAGTGTGATAGATTATATCAACAAGAAAAAAAGCCAAATNACAAGAAAAGACTCAAGAACCATATGATCCTCTCAATTGATGCAGAAAAAGCATTTGACAAAATACAGCATCCTTTCCTGATTAAAACCCTTCAGAGTGTAGGAATAGAGGGTACATTTCTCAATCTCATAAAAGCCATCTATGAAAAGCCTACAGCAAATATCATTCTCAATGGGGAAAAGCTGGAAGCCTTTCCCTTAAAATCAGGGATACGACAAGGATGCCCACTCTCGCCATTATTACTCAACATAGTACGAGAAGTCCTTGCGATAGCAATCAGACCACAAAAAGGGATAAAAGGTATCCAAATCGGCAAAGAAGAACTCAAACTGTCTCTCTTCGCAAATGACATGATACTCTATGTGGAAAACCCAAAAAAATCCATTCCCAAACTATTAGAAGCTACAGAGCAATTCAGTAATGTGGCGGGATACAAAATCAATGCTCAGAAATCAGTTGCATTTCTATACACGAATAACGAGACTGAAGAAAGAGAAATTAGGGAATCCATCCCATTTACAATAGCACCAAAAACCATACGTTACCTTGGAATTAACTTAACCAGAGACGTAAAGGACCTATATTCTAGAAACTATAAATCACTCTTGAAAGACATTGAGGAAGACACAAAAGGATGGAAAAATATTCCATGTTCATGGATCGGAAGAATAAACATAATTAAAATGTCTATGCTACCTAGAGCAATCTACACTTTCAATGCCATCCCGATCAAAACAGTAACAACATTTTTCAAAGAACTGGAACAAACAGCCCTTAAGTTTGGGTGGAACCAGAAAAGGCCCTGAATCGCCAAGGAATTGCNAAGGCCCCGAATCTCCAAGGAACTGTTGAAAAGGAAAACAAAGCTGGGGGCATCACAATGCCGGATTTCAAGCTGTACTACAAAGCTGTGATCACAAAGACAGCAATGGTACTGGCACAAAAACAGACACATAGACCAGTGGAACAGAAGAGAGAACCCAGAAGTGGACCCTCGGCTCTTTGGGCAACTAATCTTTGATAAAGCAGGAAAAGACATCCAGTGGAAAAAAGTGGAAAAAAGACAGTCTCTTCAATAAATGGTGCTGGGATAATTGGTCAGCTACATGCAGAAGAATGAAACTTGAGCACTCTCTCACACCATGCACAAAGATAAACTCCAAATGGATGAAAGACCTCAATGTAAGACAGTCATCCATCAAAATCCTAGAGGAGAGCATAGGCAGCAACCTCTACGACATTGGCCACAGTAACCTTTTTCATGACACATCTCCAAAGGCAAGAGAAGGAAAAGATAAAATGAACTTGTGGAACTTCATCAAGATAAAAAGCTTCTGCACAGCCAAGGAAACACTCAAAAACCTAAGATNACTAAGAGACAGCCCACGGAATGGGAGAATATATTTGCAAAGGACACCACAGATAAAGGACTGGTATCCAAGATCTACAAAGAACTTCTCAAACTCAATACACGAGAAACAAATAAACAAATCATAAAATGGGCAGAAGATATGAACAGACACTTTTCCAATGAAGACATACAAATGGCTAACAGACACATGAAAAAATGTTCAAAATCATTAGTCATCAGGGAAATTCAAATCAAAACCACACTAAGATACCACCTTACGCCAATAGCAAAACCACACTAAGATACCACCTTACGCCAATATCAAAAATTGCCAAGGGNGGCAAGAAACAACAATTGTTGGAGAGGATGTGGAGAAAGGGGATCCCTCCTACATTGTTGGTGGGAATGCAAGTTGGTACAGCCACTCTGGAAAACAGTGTGGAGGTCCCTTAAAAAGTTAAAAATTGAGCTACCCTATGATCCAGCCATTGCACTACTGGGTATTTACCCCAAAGATACAGACGTAGTGAAGAGAGGGGCCATATGCACCCCAATGTTCATAGCAGCATTGTCCACAATAGCTAAATTGAGGAAGGAGCCGAGATGCCCTTCAACAGATGACTGGACTAAGAAGTTGTGGTCCATATATACAATGGAATATTACTCAGCTATCAAGAAGAACGAGTTCTCAACATTTGCTGCAGCAAGGACGGCACTGGAGGAGGTAATGCTAAGTAAAATAAGTCAAGCACAGAAAGACAATTATCATATGATTTCTCTCATCTATGGAACATAAGAACTAGGAAGATCGGTAGGAGAAGAAAGGGATAAAGAAAGGGGGGATAATCAGAAGGGGGAATGAAGCATGACAGACTATGGACTCTGAGAAACAAACTGAGGGCTTCAGAGGGGAGGCGGGTGGGGGAATGGGATAGGCTGGTGATGGTTAGTAAGGAGGGCACGTATTGCATGGCACACTGGGTGTTATATGCAACTAATGAATCATCGACCTTTACATCAAAAAAAATAAAAAATAAATAATAAAATAAAATAAAATAAAAGTGGACAGTAGAATATGTTAGAGGTAATAAGGAGAACCATTTATCAGAAGGGAAATCTTTATATTGGAAAGCTAATGTTGTATCAGAATGAAGGAAATAGATTAGAAAGGGCCACAAAATTTTTGGCTAAATTTTACCTTGATCTAGTAGACAATACAAACTCCAGTGTCAGCTGTGAAATACCATAATACCATTATATGGCTGCCCTCTCATAGTTCCTTGACCATTTTGCCACAATCTATATTTTAGCCACACAGATTTACAGCTAAATGCAACTCCCACTTTTCATGACCCTCAATCCTGACCAGTAAAATTATTCTTTATCCTTAAATGCAGCAAGAATTCTTAATTTCTACCCTTTATCATATTTTATAAGATCAAAGAAAGCTAATTTCCACGTCCTGGTGCAATGTCTCATGAATGGAAATAAACTTAAAATTCACACACACAAACACACACATTTTAAAGAATGGGCACACTAAATTTGCATATTGAAATGGCTATTTTCTCTACGATTGGTGGTTTAAAAACTTTTTTAAAAGATTAAACCTGGTAAACGGTATTAAGGAGGGCATGTATTACATGGTGCACTGGGTGTTATACACAATGAATCATGGAACATTACATCAAAAGCTAATGATGTACTACTGTATGGTGACTAATATATCATCATAATAAAAAATAATGATAAAATAAAAATAAAAGATTAAACATTTTTTCTCATGTATATTAAAGTAGTATTCCATTAGTGAAAATCGATAAGACAATCAAGAGTAACAATGAGACTATATGGATAAACAGAAACAACCAACATCAAGCATTTTATAAAACAGCTACACAGTCCTATTAAACAAAGCATACAGATGATTTACACATGTTGTTTTACTTGTATTGTACAAAGAAAACCCAGAATCTCACAAATAAGCATATATAAATATTAAGAGACTTAAAATAGCATCTCTTAAAATCTTAGGACACTCTACCATTAAAGATGCCAAGAAAAATTACATTCTGTGGGGTTCACTAAAATGAATTTATCTGGTC
>NW_023254874.1:0-1981 GCF_002007445.2 Ailuropoda melanoleuca | reverse complement strand
ACACACACACACACACACACACACACACACGAGTCAATTCAATTTTGAAAGCTACTTTGTTCTCCTATAACATTGACTATAATGAGTGCTTATGAAGTGAAGAATGTATGTGCACATCCATGTGCACTCTTGTCCTCATTGTCAAAAGGGACTTTTGAGTGAATACCCATGGTGCTACAGGATCAGGGGAGTGTAAAATGCTCAATTCTCAAGCCTTAGAAACTCATCTTCTAAAAGCAGTCCTGCTCTGTGTCCTCTAGAGAGGGCGAAGGATGGAAACTCATTCCCATCCTGCCATTTATCTGGAGAGGTGATGTAGGTTCTGTGAACCTGAGCTTTGCCACCTGTGCCGTGGGACTCAGGAGACCTTTGTCACACAGCTGTCCCAAGGGGAAAGTGAGAGAACCTGCTCAGGGTCTGTGGCATGTAGTGGGACTTCAAGGGCCCTTTAGAAGTTGAAACGTAGCAGTAGGGGCTGGCTGAGCTTCAGGGCTAAGGCAGGCATGGTGAAAAGGTATTTCTCATCGTTTCTCCTAATGAAAATATAGATATCTTTAGGAAGGAAGCAAATATTTCTCTGATATGCCTTGCGTTTAAAGTCTTAAAGACAGAAGGATCCCTGGTTTCATGGGTGAATCAGAAGCTTATAAGCAATGCTCAACATCAAGCTTCTCAGCAGACCCCAAACCAGCTCCCCGTGCTGGGAAGATGGGCCTGCTTATTCGTTTATTGTGTGTTTGTTCCTTTGTTTTTTATTGAAGTGCAAGTGACACCCAATATTATAGTAGTTTTAGGTGTACAACATAGTGATTCAACAAGTAAGCACATTACAAAATGCTCAGCACTGTAAGTGTAGTCACCCTCTGTCACCATACACAGTTATTACAATGTTATTGACTCTGTTCCCTGTGCCACGCTTTTCATCCCCATGACTTGTTTGTTTTATAACTGCCAATTTGTATCTCTTAATCCTCTTCCTGTATTTTGCCCATCCTCCCACCCCTCCCCTCTGGCAACCACAAGTTTATTCTCTGTATTTATGAGTCTGTTTCTCTCTTGCTTTGTTTGTTCATTTGTTTTCATTTTTTAGATTCCAAATATAAGTGAAATCGTATGGCATCCGTCTGTTTGTCTGACTGGTTGTACTTAGCATAATGCCCTCTAAGTCCACCCATGTTATTGTGAATGGAAAGATTTCATTCTCTTTTTATGGCTGAGTAATATTCCATTGTGTGTGTGCATGTGTGTGTGGATACACAATACATGTACTACACCCCCACACATATATGTCACATCTTCTTTATCCATTTATCTATCGCTGGACACTTGGGTTGCTTCCATATCTTGCCTGTTAACAATTAATGATGCAGTAAGACAGGCCTGTTTTTAACTCACCTGGTGACCTCAACGATAGGGCACATCAGGGCAGCAAGTTGTGGTGTTTGCCTAACTGCTGCTCCTGGACTGCTCCATAGGTTAATACATTTTACAGGAGTATTCTGGACTAGTCCTGGAGTCACCACTGCAAGAGTCTTCAGATCATGCATTATCCAACCGTGTCACACCAGAATTTCAGCCAAGTGCTGTCTCCCTGAGAGGGAGAAAAACCAAGATTTACTAGCATTTCTTCAACATACAATTGCCCGTTCTTTCATTCACTAATAAGTACGTATATATTTGGGCTTAAAACCCACACAGTCCATCGAAAAGCGTTTCGCTAATTTTGTAGTGTAAATATAAGAGGGTAAGAAGGAAAGAGCGTAAATCTGGAAAATTCGAGGGTTAAATCTGAGACAAAATAACTCCTTCACATTAACTTTTAAACTTGCTCAGACTTCAGGGCGTTGAAGATTAAAAAATAATCCCTCCTCTGACCCCTAATTCCCATGCAGGCATAAGCCGCTCACTCTGTCTCTCCATCTCTCTGTCTCTCCGTCTCTCTCTCTCTCTTCATCTCTCTCTCTCTCTCTCTCTCTCTCTC
>NW_023254873.1:0-1977 GCF_002007445.2 Ailuropoda melanoleuca | reverse complement strand
GAATTAAAGGACCTAAAAGATGCTGGCATGAAGTGAGACACTAAAATAGTTAATTTATCATCGTTCCCACAGGTCTTCTTTCCCCCTCGTAAAGACTGTGCTTTTATAAAACTACCTCAGTAACTCAAGGACTGGCTGAATCATGAGGCCATCGTGCTAAGGCCACTTACTCCTTGTCTTCATGATAAAACCTATGAAGGCAACCCACCAAGTGAAGACAACCAATCCTTGAGACTGGAAGACCACAAAGCTTCCAGATGGGAGGTTTCTGGGTGCTAGGGGTCAAGATCCAGAACCCTTCTTCTGTCTCTTACAGAATGGATGTCCTTGTGTGCCTCAGTTGGGTTATATGTAAAATAAGACTAATAGCACCTTTCTTTTTCTAATTTAAATTCAATTAGCCAACATATAATACATCGTTAGTTTTTGGTGTAGTGTTCAATGACTCATTAGTTGCTTATAACACCCAGTACTCATCACATCACGTGCCCTCCTTAATGTCCATCACCCAGCTACCCCATCCTCCCCACCCACCTCCCCTTTCCACAACCCTCAGTTTGTTTCCCGGAGTCAAGAATCTCTCATGGTTTATCTCCCTCTCTGATTTCTTCCCATTAGCTTTCCCTCCCTTCCCCTATGATCCTCTGCGCTATTCCTTATATTCCACCTATGAGTGAAACCGTATGATAATTATCTTTCTCTGCTTGACTTATTTCACTTAGCATAATGCCCTCCAGTTCCATCCATGTCGATGTAAATGGTAGGTATTCATCCTTTCTTATGGCTGAGTAATATTCCATTGTATATATGAACCACATCTTCTTCATCTGTTCATCTGTTGAAAGACATCTTGGCTCCAAGACAAGACTTATAAAACTCAACACCCCCAAAATGCATAATCCAATTTAAAAATGGGCAGAAGATATGAACAGACATTTTTCCAAAGAAGACATCCAGCTGTCCGGCAAACATATGAAGAGATGCTCAACATCACTCATCATCAGGGAGATACAAATTAAAACTACACTGAGATATCACCTCACAGCCATCAGAATGACTACAATCAACAACACAGGAAATAACAGGCGTTGGCGAGGATGTGGAAAAAGTCATTAAAAAAGAACAAAATCTTGCCATTTGCAATGGCATGGATTGAGCTAGAGAGTATTACGCTAAGTGAAATAAGACAGTGAGAGAAAGACAAATACCATATGATTTCACTCATTTGTGGAATTTAAGAAAAAATATAAATGTGCACAGGGGCAAAAAAGAGACAGAGAGGCAAACCAAGAAACAGACTCAACTGTAGAGAACAAACTGATGTTTACCAGAAAGGAGATGAGTGGGGAGGTGGGTTAAATAAGCGACGGGAATTTAAAGAGTGCACTTGTTGTGATGAGCACTGGGTGTTGTGTGGAAGTATTGAATCACTGTATTGTACACCTGAAACTAATATGTTAACTACCTGGGATTTAAATAAAAACTTAAAAAATAAATAAAACGTGCAGAACCTCTGACTTTATAATATTTGTGGGAATTTATCCTTGTCTTGTTTCCAGGATTATGCTTGATAAATAATGTCGCTGTGTACTTCATAGTGTGTGGTTTTTTAAGCAGTGGTTGGGATAAAAGGAGGATGGGGTGAGAGAATTGAGGAAACTGTCAGGAGAGTTGTTGAAGTAATGGCCTGTTGTGGCATTGAGGCTGCCTAGCAGAGGTGGAGGGCTGATATTCATTCAGACTATGCCAGTTGAACAGAGGGCGGTAGCCAATCTGGAGGTTAATATTAAAGTCAGCAAGAGCATTGGCAATAGAATTGAGGAGTAAAATGCATACTTAAATTAGTTTTTCCCTGGGAGTTTCCCTCCTGGAGGACATCACTGCCTTTTCTGCATTTAATCACTGTGCTGGGGAAGGCAGTTAGGATCACAGAAGCCTGAGGTGTAGAAAGGAAGCAGAGAGTTAAGACATAAGACA
>NW_023254872.1:0-1972 GCF_002007445.2 Ailuropoda melanoleuca | reverse complement strand
GAGTCTCCGTCTTCCTCCCACCCGCCTGCCGCTATTTCCTCTCTCTCCTGGGGCTGCTGCTGACCCTGGGCAGACAAGCAGGCGCTGGAGGTTTACTGTGGGGCTCTCAAGCATGAGCAGCCAGCAGAGTCACACAGTGCGGGGCTTGCTAACAGTTCCTTGGGCTCCAAGAGCTTCGGGTGGTGCTGCTGTCAGCAGCGCAGGCCACCCTTGAGAACTGCTGCTTGGGAAGGACCAGGGATGGAGGACAGAGATAGAAGGCCTGCCTTCTGCCCTAACCTACCTACCACCTGGCACCAAGGAGCATGGGGGGTGGTGAACAAAGTTGGTGCCTGGGGCATACGTGTGGGAGAAGCGACAGTGGAGTGATCCCCTCGCCCCCCACCAGCACAGCAGCAACCTGTGCGAACTGTGGTTGACCAGAGATGGGAGAAGGATAAAGGGAGAGGTGGTGCTGAGAACCCAGGACACCAGTGGGTGGGGTGTGTGTGCTTGCAGAGAAGGAGGCTAGGAAACCTCAAGGGCTCCCAGCCGCTGGGGATACACAAGTCCTGCCCATGCCCATGGAATCCGTAGGGCCCAGAGACTGGGCGTGGAGACCCCTGCTGGGGAAACTCTGGCCTGTCTGCTGGCTACATGTTTCACACCCTCTCCCCCAAAGCCGTTTTTCCCTGATGTTGAGAAATTCCGTCAGAGACTGGAAACACCTTCTCTGTTTTCGCACTGCCACGGGGCTCAAGCAAGACGGATGCGGTCAGCCCTGCCAATATGGGGGTGGCCCCGTCCCCAGCTGCTGGAATTGCTCAGCCAGGCGAGGGCATGACCCTGAGTGGAGAGAACCAGGCAGGACCAGGACGCTCAGGCTGCTCCTCACCAGGGGAAGCGGAGGGGCTTGACCAGGCCCCATTAGAAAGGAGGGCCTCCGAAACCCAGATGGGCCATATCTCCATAAGATGAGGTCACACTGGAGTCCTTCTAAAATGGGGAAGCCTGCACAGAAACACGTGGAGAGGAGAGATCATATGGAGAGACGTAGGGAGAACAGCACATGAGAGTGACGGCAATAAGGAGAGGCAAAGATGGCCAGCAAACCACCAGAAGCTACAAGAACCACTTGGAACATATTCGCCCTCCAAGCTCTCAGAAGACCCAGACCCAGAGACACCTCTGTCTCCATTTCTATCCTCCAGAATTCCAAGACAATACATGTGTTACTTAAGCCCCACAGTTTGTGGTCCTTGGTTATGCAGCACCAGCAAAGGGATACAAGGCTGGAGCTGGGCACGAGTGTCCCTGCGGTAGTAGGTAGGCTGGAGCTCTCGAAGGATCTCTGGCAGCAACACGACTGCATCCATTTCAGAAACTCTCCCAACCAACCCAGCTAATTGCACAGGCCTCTAGCCACATTGAATAAGAATTCTACAGAGAGGGCACAGCCCAGGCAGCCAGCTAACCCTGGCTGGGCTCTTTCCCTCGGTTTCCTTCAGCTTGGCAGCTGTGGGCACACGCTTAGATAAGCGGCTGACGTTTTAAAGCACACACAGACATGTGCACATGGGCTCACCACGTTCATCAGGTTCTCATGGTCCCCGCTGTGCTGCCTCGGCTTCTTCTCTCTGAAATGGAAAAATATTGCTGTAATATCAAATATGCCATCTAAAATCAAACATACACTCCCCTTTCTGTCCTAATATTTATCAACATTTAAATCTCTCATTTAAGATCCTGGTTTATTTTGCCAAGGAAGCAAAAGCTGGACAGTGACTCCATCACTCCTTTGCAGCTGTTAGGGTCTGAGGGGGTCAAGTCACAGGATGAGACTGGTCACTTCTCTGGCTCTCCCCTTTCTCCTGGAGTAGAAAATATAAGTTTACAACAAGAGGACTGAGGCACGTTCCTGGGTAGAAACTGTTCATATCTAGAATACTAGAAAGGATACTGCTTTTTTTTTTTTTTTTTTTTTTTAAAAAAA
>NW_023254871.1:0-1970 GCF_002007445.2 Ailuropoda melanoleuca | reverse complement strand
CCAGTCATCTGTTGAAGGGCATCTCGGCTCCTTCCACGATTTAGCTATTGTGGACAATGCTGCTATGAAAAAGTAGATACTTCTGATTGGATCAAAAATATCACCACTGTATAAATTTGCAGAGTGGGCCTATTTTTACAGCATTTTTCTCTTTTGCTTCACCTTCTCACATGGGGAGGATGGAAAAGAGCAAAGCAAAGGACGGTCCCACAAGGGGGAGCAACGTCACTGGAAAGAGTGAAATGAGGCAAGGTGCAGACTCCAGCCCAGGTGGGGACACCATCCCCAGCAGCTCTCAGCGTCCTCACCGGGGCTCTGATGGAGGAGCCCTGGCGTGGGCAGCAGGAGACCAGCCTCTGTCCCAGCCTTCCTGTGGAGGCTCTCGAGCAGAGACAGGGGCCAAAAATGTGCATTTCTGGCAATTTCCCCAAGATGCCGAAGCTGCTAATTATGGGGCCACACTTTGAGAACCACTGCCTTGTGGCTCCCATATCTCTCTAAGCCCTTTACAATGTGAATAACAAAATCTCCAAGTGAGATATAAATTCGAAAGAGCGTTTAGAAGTTCTTACAAGGTAAATAGGCATTCAACCGGGATATCCTGAGCATGTAGCATGAGTTCAAACCAGTCTATATACTCCCGTCTGCCACCCTAGCTTCCTTTGATCAAAGAAAACAGGCTGTATCCTAACCCCCCAAAAAATAAAATAGAAGTTTATTTAATTTTATATGCAATTTGGCCTAAAATCTAAGAACTGTATCCTAACAGTGAAAGATATTCGGGGATCCACAGAAATATTTAGAAAGGAACATTTTATTTCATGCAAAACCCCTATTCAATCCAGGTATCACTGACATATTTTAAGGATTAGCGAAGAATGTGTATTGACCTAATTGGTTATTTCTCTCAAAGTGTACCACATATAATTAACATTTCCATGATTTAATATTTGTACTTTCCAAATAGAGTTGTATTTGAGATTCAACTAACATTATTTTCCAACTGTAAGCGTCTAGAATGTGATGTAGACAGAGCTAAGATGACTGTGCTTAGAGGCTCTCTGGTGATTGAGGGGTAACTTGCAGAGCGAGACAACGAAGCTTGGTGTAAGAACGGGGGATCTAGACTCGCTCGCAGCGACTCCGGTCAGGTGCCAGGGCTGAAGCGCTGGGTTTTTCCAGCTGATTCGGCCATTCACCAGGGATTTGGGGCCCTACAATCTGATGCTCTCCGTAAAAGTTTTAGATGCTCATGTCATTTGACACAATTCCACCTCATCTACTTTGTTGACAGACACGTGCTCCGGAGATGCAAGTACAAAAATATATATATATATCGTTTTGTAAGATCAAACACCAGACATAACTGAAATTCTCTGCCATTGGGTGCTGGGAAAATTAGTCATAGCTCGTTTATGTAACGAGAACAGTCAGTGGTTGGCAAGGCTAAGTCCATCTGCCCGCAGAGCAGTGGAGCCATACCCAGGATGAAGGGGGAGAGAGGACCTATGGAAGAGCGAGCTTACACAGTGCGCTAGGAACTGCCCACAGGCCCGGGTGTGCAGAAACATTTACACCTCCCCCTCCCCCTCCAGCCATGTCCGCGCCTATGTCCTGTACTCCTCAACCTGCAGCGACAGCCACAGCAACACTTACTTCTAGAGCCACACCAGGACCCACGTGTATATTTAGATCGCAGTCTGACCTCCTTACGCATCTATATCGCCGGACGCAATTATATCGTCACACCCCCATCCATCACTCACCTGCGCCTGCATCTCCCCGTAGACCGGGGTTCTATCTACACCGCACCTCTAACTCCCCACCCGTCTGTATCCTACATCTCCCTTTCCATCTGCACAGCCGCATCACTACCTCTACCTGCACGGCCGTCTTGTCTAGCTCTCACCTACATCTACACGTGTCTATTCTTTTTTTTTTTTTAAGATTTTTTTTATTTATTTGAGAAA
>NW_023254870.1:0-1969 GCF_002007445.2 Ailuropoda melanoleuca | reverse complement strand
AAAAAAAAAAGTGTTAAGCATAATGGGTATTAAACTTTTTGCAAACGCATAAATCGGCAGCACTCTAGTGAGGCCTCCTCCTCTGGGCTTCTAGCTCAAGAGGGAGATGCTCCCCAGATGTCCAACAGGCAGAGAAATGGAGCTGGCTGGCCTGGGTCGCAGAGAGGGGCTAGAAGGCTGGGGTCCTCTATCTCCAGCAGGAGCTGCAGATAGAAAGGAAGGCATCAGAGCCAGGTCACATCCTTTTCCCCTCCAGGCTCCCCCCTCTCTCTTGTTCCACCCGACCTAGGCTTTGTCACCTGGACTACAGACTATAGCACAGAACTCTTCCTCACTGATTTGCTCATCTCCGGTCTTGCCTCCTCCAATCCCTCCATCCAAACCACCACATTTCTTTTTGTCAAGCCCAGGACCTTCGAATATAGTCCTCCCTAGCTCACACGTTGCCTGGCTCCTCAGCCCCCCCAGTTTCTGGTCTAGCCCCTAAGCCCGGCACTCGAGACCTCTGTGATTGGCAGCCTCTCCCGCCTCATCCCCTTCTGTTCCAGCAGTTCTACCTTCACTCAGGTCGCTGCCTCACTCACACACCATACCCACCCAACATTGTGGTCTGGGAATGCCCAGCCTTCCCTCTCAGCCTTCCCAAGCATCTGTCTCTCCTCAGACTTCCTCTGGTCCTTCCTCTCCAGGCTCATCGTTGAAATGCAGCCACAAAACCCCAGAGAAGTATGAAGGCATCCAGGCTCCACATGGAGACTGGAATCAAAGACCAGTTCTCCCTCCAGCCTAGGCTCTTATCACCTAAATATATCCTATGTATATCCTGCCCACCACAGCAGACTGCAGGGGCGTGGGTAGAAAGCTCTGGGATAGGAGTGAGGAGACCTGGGTGTTCCACTTGACAGGCTGCATGCCCCAGGGCAAGTCCCTGCCACCAGCAGGGCCTCAGTTTCCTTGTTTCTTGATGCCAGGGCCCTGGGCACTTGCTGTTGAGCACTGAGCTCGATACACTGATAACTCACTGAGCAACCATCGACTGCCATCTCTGGCATCAGACCGAGGAGCTTGGGTGCCTGGGCCCAAGGAGGTTCAACCCACCAACCCGGCCTCCCCGTTAGGCCCTGCTTACCCAATGCCCTCCCATTTCCCAACCATCCCCACCACCCCGTGTTGTCCTTTCAAGGACCAGGCTACCTGCTGCCACGCAGGGCTGGAGCAGGGAGATGGAGTCCGAAGGTGCCTGGGGAGATTCTCTCAGAATCAACAGAGCCTCGGCCGCTTCCAGCTTCCGCTGCCACTCTGAGGCAGAAACCGAGTCCTGGTCAGAAGCTTCAGGAGCCTGCAGCGGAAAGGGTGTGAGGGAATGGGACCTGAAAACCCGTGCCTCTCTGCCTCACGGGACCAGTGGCACTTCAGTCCCTGGTTCCGCTGAAGGCCACACCCAGCCACCCCGGGGTGGCTGGATGGGGCCTTGGGCTCTTCCCATTCACTAAGCTTGGCCCCTGCCAGGGTTCTGGACCCACTATTTTCCCAGGATCTGTGGCTGCAGTAGGACAGGACCAAGGATGGCACAGGGCTGGAGCACCAGAGCTGAGCTTCTAGAAGCAAGGAAAAGAGAGGCCCGGGGATTAAACCTTCCAGCAGACCCTTACTACCTGTCGAGAAACAGGGCCAGGATCTTGCAATATGTGGATGTGGGAGTCTGAATGCCTCCTGGCCATTAGTCATTGTGGCTTGCACAAGTCCTTCCCCCTGTTTGGTCTGTTTTCCTTTCCTTTATTTTCTTTTTGGTTTTCTAAATAATAATATTTTTATTATATTATTATATATAAAATTATATATATATATATTATAGGTAATATATATTATATTAGTGTCCATACAGTACATCCCTAGTCTTTGATGTAAAGTTCCATAATTCATTACTTGCGTATAACACCCAGTGCACCATGCAATACGTGCCCTCCTT
>NW_023254869.1:0-4081 GCF_002007445.2 Ailuropoda melanoleuca | reverse complement strand
TTCAATAGATGCAGATAAAGTATTTGACAAAGTACAACATCCATTCATGATAAAAGTCCTCAACAAGGTACATTTTGAGGGAACATACCTCAACATAATGAAGGCCACATATGAAAAACCCACAGCTAGTATCATCCTTAACGGGGAAAAACTGAGAGTGTTTCCTCTATGGTCAGGAACAAGACAGAGATATCCACACTCACCAATTTTGTTTAACATAGCACTGGAAGTCCTAGCCACACAAATCAGACAACACAAAGAAATAAAAGGCATCCAAGTAAGGAAGGAAGAAGTCAAACTCTCCCTATGTGCTGATGACATGATACTTTATATAGAAAACCCAAAAGATTCCACTAAAAAACTGCTGATCAGTGAAGTCAATAAAGTTGCAGGATATAAAATCAATGCCAGAAATTTCTATACACTGATAATGTAGCAACAGAAAGAGAATCAAGAAATCAGTCCCATTTAAAATTGCACCAAAACAATTAAGATATCTGGAAATAAACCTAACCGAAGAAGTGAAAGACCTGTACTCCGAAAACTATAAAACAGTGACAAAAGAAATTGAAGAGGACACAAAGAAATGGAAAGACCTTCCGTGCTCATGGACTGGAAGAACAAATATAGTTAAATGTCCATACTACCCAAAGCAATGTACATGTTTAATGCAATCCTTACCAAATACCAATGGCATTTTTCATGAAGCTGGAACAACTAATCCTGACATTTGAATGGAACCACAGAAGAACCCAAATGGCCAAAGCAACCTTGAAAAAGAACCCAAAATGGCCAAAGCAACCTTGAAAAAGAAAAGCAAAGCTGGAGGCATCACAATTCCAGACATCAAGTTATATTACAAAGCTGTAATGATTGAAACGAAATGACACTAGCACAAAAACAGACACACAGGTGAATGGAACAGATTAGAAAACCCAGAAATGAAGGCACAACTATATGGTCAATGAATCTTCAACAAAGCAAGAAAGAATATCCAGTGGGAAAAAGACAGTCTCTTCCACAAATGCTGTTGATTAAACTGGACAGCAACATGCAAAAGAATGAAACTGGACCACATTCTTACATGATACACAAAAATAAATGCAAAATGGATTAAAGACCTAAATGTGAGACCTGACACCATAAAAGTCCTACAGGAGAAGACAGTCAGAAATCTCTTTGACATCATCCATAGCAACTTCTTCCTACATATGTCTTCTGAGGCAAGGGAAACAACAGCAAAAACAAAAACAAAAACAAAAACAACAAAAAAACTACTGGGACTTCATCAAAAGAAAAAGCTCCTGAACAANCTTCTGAACAGTGAAGGAAACAATTAACAAAACTAAAAGGCAACCTACAGAATGGGAGAAGACATTTGCAAATCACGTATCTGATAAAGCGTTGGTATCAAAAGGTATAAGAACTTATAAAACTCAACACCCAAAAAACAATTAAGGAGAGCACGTGTGGTGATGAGCACTGGTGGGTGTTATACGTGACTAGTGAATCATTGAATACTGTGTCAAAAACTAATGATGTACTATATTTTGGCTAATTGAACATTATAAAAAAAACCAAATAATCCAGGTAAAAAGTGGGTGGAAGACATGAACAGACATTTTCCAAAGAAGACCTACAGATGGCCAATAGACATGTGGAAAGATGCTCAACATCCCTCATCATCATGGAAAGACATATCAAAACTACAATGAGGTGTCACCTCACACCTGTCAGAATGGCTAAAATCAACAACATATCACAACAGGTGTTGATGAGGATGCGGAGAAAGGGGAACCCTCTTGCACTGCTCCTGGGAATGCAAACAGGTGCAGCCACTCAGGAAAACAGTATGAAGGTTCCTCAAAAAGTTAAAAATATGACTACCATGATAGGTATTAAGGAGGGGACTTCTTATGATGAGCGCTGGTGTTATGTGTAAGTGATTAATCACTAAATTCCACTCCAGAAGCCAATATTACACTGTATGTTAACTGACTACAATGTAAATTAAAAATTGATACCAAAAAAAAAATAGTACTCCCCTACAGTCCAGCAACTGTACTATGAGTTATTTACCCCAAAAATACAAAAATACAAAGGGATGCATACACCCTGATGTTAATAGCAACATTATCTAGAGTAGCCAACTAATGGAAAGAACTCAAATGTCCACTGACTGATGAATGGATAAGGAAGATGTAGTATATATATATATATAAATATAAATATAAATGGAATGTTACTTAGCCGTTAAAAAGAATGAAATCTTGCCATTTGCAACAACGTGGATGGAGCTAGAGAGTATTATACTAAATAAAATAAGAGAAAGACAAATAAATGATTTCACGCATATTGAATTTAAGAAACAAAACTATGTACTATACGGTGGCTAACTGAACATAATAAAAAAAAAAGAAAAGAAAAAAATGAGCAAAGGGGAAAAAAAGGAGAGTGGCAAACCAAGAAATAGACTTTTGACTATAGATTACAATCTGATGGTTACCAGAGGGGAGAGGGTGGAGGGACAGGTGAATAGGTGATGGGGATTAAGGAGTACACTTGTTGTGATGAGCATNGTGGAGGGACAGGTGAATAGGTGATGGAGATTAAGGAATACACTTGTTGTGATGAGCACGGGGAGATGTATGGAAGTGTTGAATCACTATGTTGTATACCTGAATCTAATACATTAACTAACTGGAATTTAAACAAAAACCTTTAAAAAATCAATAGAAATCCTGATGCCCAGGTCATCTGAGATTTTCTAACATAATTCACCCAGAGTGTGGCTTTAAAAGTGCCCCCATTGAGTCTCATGAGGATGCAAGGTTGAGCATCAGTGGTGTGAAGCACGTCTGCCTGATGTGAAGGACGCCCAGGGTCCAGACCATCCTGGCGACTTGGCCCCGCCTTCTGCAAGCCTGGCTCCGGTCAGGCTGTGCTCCCTTTCCATTCCAGTCTGAGCTCTTGCAGGCTCTCCTCCCATCTGTTCTCAATCATTCCACACCTTGTCAGAACCCAAGTCCCTCCCTGGTGCCTCCCCATGCCCCAGATCCCATTCCCTCCTCTGCTATATTATAGGTTACTACAGGCCCCTGTCATCAGGGAGTCCCCAAACCAAACACTTTGTCATTAATCCATCCACTCTGTTCTATGTTTTCTTTCTACCTAAGAGTGTCTTTAACTCTAGCACCTCATTTTATTCCTTTCTTAAACTCCCACCAGTGCAAGACTGGAGGGTGGGAGTATTCATCCAGCACTCATTCAACAAATACCTATTGAGCACCTACTCTGTCATCCAGGGAAGTTCACAAGTTATTTGAAGTTGATTTAGAGCCCTGGGATGCAAATTATAAAGAATTTTAATTTTAATAATTTAACAAATGACATTTGTGTATAGGCTTGTCGTGTGTGTGTCTGTCTNCTGTCTTTCTGCAGGGGAAAGACAGCCCTGAGAGAAAGCGGGGCTCTGGCACATTGGGCGGGGGCAGACACTCCCCGGCTTCACAGGCTGGCAGTTCTCACCTTTCAAGGCAATTTGCTTACCCTTCAGTCAACTGAGATTAGAAGGTGACTCTGCTGGTGGCTCCCGCTTACTTTAGGACAGTCACTGGGGGAGAATGGGGTTAAGATTCACTCAGAATACTGTAGGGTCTTCAGAAACTCACCATTTGCACTACATTCTGGAGACAGGAGATGGTAGAAAACAACCATTGTGCTTCACAAAGAACTCCTGCCATCAAGAATGGATGGTTCCACTAGGAGAAGTGACAGGATCTTTAGCAGGGAGGATGGCCATACATTAAAATGCGTAATACCCACTCAGGTTTACTTTGCAAGCTTGAACATACACAAAATACACCTGTATTACTTTTGAAAATACTTTGACATGACGCCTAAGAATCTGGTTTAAAATTTCAAAGTTTACAAACTGAGGGATTCAGAGGGGAGGGGGGTAGGGGAATGGGATAGGCTGGCGATGGGTAGTAAGGAGGGCACGTATTGCGTGGTGCACTGGGTGTTATACGCAACTAATGAATCATTCAACTTTACATCAAAAACCAGGGATGTACTGTAT
>NW_023254868.1:0-1966 GCF_002007445.2 Ailuropoda melanoleuca | reverse complement strand
TGGGATTGTTTTCTTAATTTCTCTTTCTGCTGCTTCATTATTAGTGTATAGAAATGCAACAGATTTCTGTATGTTGATTTTGTATCCTGTGAATTTACTTAATTCATTCATCAGTTTTAGTAGTTTTTCAGTGGACTTTGTAAGGTTTTCTGTATACAGTATCATGTTACCTGTAAAGAGTGGAAGTTTGATTTCTTCCTTGTTGTTTTGGATGCCTTGTTGTTGTTGTTGTTGTCGTCGTCTGATTTTTGTGGCTAGGACTTCCAGAACTGTGTTGAATAACAGTGGTTAAGAGTGGACATCCTTCTCTCGTTCCTGACCTTAGGGGAAAAGCTCTCAGTTTTTGCCCATTGAAGATGATATTAGCTGTGGGTTTTTCAGATATGGCCTTTATTATGTTCAAGTATGTTCCCTCCAGCAGTAGGTTGTCTGTTAGTTTTGTTGATTGTTTCCTTTGCTGTGCAGAAGCTTTTTATTTCGATGTAGTCCCAAGAGTTTACTTTTGCTTTTGTTTCCCTTGCCTTAGGAGACATATCTAGAAGAATGTTGCTATGGCTGATGTCAGAGAAATTACTGCCTGTGTTGCTGTGGAATTCTTAAGCTTTTATTTCTTCTCTGGTTCTTACAACTCCCCAGGCGGGTTGCCAAAAACCTCTTTTGTTTTCCGTGAGGTGGCACTGTAGTTCACGTTTGTGTTTTCTTGCCTGCCCAGAGATCTGGTCTGGTTTCTGGAAGCATTCTGTTTATTGGAGCTTTCTCTTACCGCTGCACCTGGGAGTGCACACTGGGAGCCTGCCCAACAGTGTGGGGGGGTGTGGGTTTAGCCCTCAGGGTGTTGGGAGTGCCTGCAGGCCCACTGTGGGGGATCCTTTAGTGAAGTTCTGCCAGTGGCTTGTGGGCCAACTTCCTGCTAACGTCCTGTGCATAGTCAACAAGTATCACGTCCCTTTAATGCCCCTTGATATTCTTATCTGCCTCTTTCCCAGTATCTTCCGCCGCCCCTACCCTCACCCAAGCCATGGAAGTCCTGCCTTAGTGCTCTGGGTGCTGCTGGAGAGGAATGAGTTTGTCCAGCAGCATCCAACAAAGCTGAGGTAGCCAAGCACTCATTCACTTTCTCCTTTTTCTGCATGAGAGGTCACTGCCAGCTAGTTAAGCATCATGCTGTTTTGCCTTGGATGGGCAGCACTGGCAAAATTCCTCTTCCCCTCTTCAATGCATCCAGACTCATATTTTGTTGTTGTTGTTCCAACAGAGAGGTGAAATCTCTGCTCAGGAAAGCTGCACTTCTACAAAGTCTCCCATGTCTGTGGGTGTGTCTGCCCAAGCCAGCATTCTCCAGGTTTTTCCCTATTATGACTAAGAGGGGTTAGAACAGGTTTGTAGGTTCCTGCTGATTTCACAGCCTGTTCAGAGGTTTGTCAGCCTATTAGCCTATTACCAGATGCAGATGTGGGCAAGACCCCTCCCGGGTCCCTTGGTGTTTAGTGCTAGGTCCCACAACTCACACAGAGGCACATGTGTTTGTGGATGGATTTCTAGTTAGTTGTCCAAAAGGGGGGAGCAAAAGGAAGGACGTCTTATGCTGCCATGATGTTGATGTTCAGTTCTACAAGTATTCATTCTTTGAAATTCCTGAAAACACATCTTTTGAAGTTATACTATAGTTTATTCAATCAATCCCTAGTTGACATATTCTAATTTTTTCCAAACTTTGCTTATTACCAATGTTGCACCAGTAACACCTTATGCATATAGTCTTCCATAAAATATGTGCCAATTTATACTCCCACCTACACTGATTATATCACGATATTTGACTCTGATGAACACAAGACATAATCATTTCTTTTTTTTTTTTAAAAGATTTTATGTATTTGTTTGACAGAGAGAGACAGCGAGAGAGGGAACACAAGCAGGAGGAGTGGGAGAGGGAGAAGCAGGCTCCCAGTGGAGGAGCCTGATG
>NW_023254867.1:0-1964 GCF_002007445.2 Ailuropoda melanoleuca | reverse complement strand
GAAGGAAGGAAGGAGGGAGGGATATCTGTTTAGTTGCTGGCTTGGGGTTTGTGGAATTACCTCTATTCAAATATTTCCCCCAATTTTTCCATCCTGTGAAGAGCCATTGGGTGAATACTGTAAATACTGCTACAGAATGCTAATATTATGTCCCTTGGGAGACGAGAGCCAGTAGTCATTATCGCCTTCTCTCCCTTGCTGTAACCATCTAATCAGATTAAAACCCAGATGAGTTTTCGTCTGAGTGAGCCTTCTGATTGCAAGTCTCTGGGGTCTGGGGCAGGATGGAAGGTGATGATGATGTGGCAAGATAACTGTGTAACTTCCCAGCATCCCTCGTGGACAGGCAGGTGCCCCCTGGGAGGGCAGGCGCCCCCGGGAGGGCAGGAGTGTGGGCTGCCAGAGGACCCCGGGAAGGTCCTCATCTCCAGGCCTCAGGGAAAGGGTGGGGAGGAGGCTGCACGCTCAGAGGCAGAGAGAGAAGGGACCGGAGAATGGGCCTCTTAGCCCAGCAGAGGGAGGGGCTCAGAGATGCCCCTATCTGTCTCCGACTCCAGAGAAGGGCCTGGGAGGCGCTGCTGGGCTTGCCAGTGGCCCCAGACCTAGGCCCATTCATTCTTTGAGCCCAGTTGGAATGCTTTTACCGGTGTCTCTGCTCTAGGCCCGGCCCCGCCTTCCACGGCTGGCATAAAGGGGGTCAGGCAGCAGCAGGGGAACAATCACAGAAGAGGGTGTGTCCCTGGGCACAGGCCGCACTCCGCCGTCTCCGTCCACGTTGGGCTCCCCTGCCCAGATACGGTTCCCGAGGAAAGCCCCAGTCACCCCAGCCTGGGCCTGTGCCTTCAGCGGACCAAGGACTTCTGCATTTCTGCATCTGTAGTGACAGCGCCTCGACCCCTAGTTCTCCGGGGTGCCTCTGTGTGTTGTTGCATTTCAAGCACTCGGGGGACCGCCCATCCTGACTAGCTATGTCCGTAGAGTGTGTACTTCTTTCCTTCCAAGCCCAGCCAGGCCCGTTCAGGACGGATCACCGTGACGAGGGGGCACAGTCCCCGCTCACAAACGCCGTACGAGGAACCTGCTGGGTTTGGCAGGACTATCAGGCTTCCGTAAACAAACCCGCCCCTGGACGTCAGCAGAACATCCGGCCCTGGGAAGCTGGTCACCCTCAGCAAAGCAACCCCAAACATGCACACGCCGCGTTGCTCACAGGGACGGAGCAGCGCTTCGACGAGACAGAACGAGGGCTTCCTGACGGCCTGCGCCGACGGAGGCCGGGATTCTCTCGGCACCGTCCTTGCAAAGGTCACGTCCACTGCGGTGGGAGCTTCTGGCCATGTCCGGCCCATAGAGGCAGGGATTCTATCTCCCCAGAGAAAGGGAAGATGCTCAGGGAGCAGGAGGGGCTTTTAGCGCTCGGACAGCAGGGCCCCCGTGCTGCAGGCCAGCTCAGAGCCTTGCCATCTGGTTCGGATTCATGTTTAAGCAGAATCACTGTCAGACGCGGGAGAGACGTCCTCGCACCGACCCCCACCCCCCGAGGCTGAGGAACTGACCGCGTCCCTTTGGTCCCTTTGCTCCATGAGTGGGTCAGCTCTCCAGGTCACCCCCTCCTCCAGCCACCTGACTGTCCCCCCCCCACCGCGTGAACTCCACCTGCAAGAGAGCCCATGACCCTCCTCACAGCCCTGCAATTCTGCAGATGCACAAGCCTGACCGGCAGAAAATTCTTCCTGCACCAAACACATTCGAACCCCTGGGGCCCATGGGGCATGAGTTTCGTCTTGAACGTGCCTGGCAGCCCCGAGGACGTGTGAAAACTCCGCCTGTGCTTTCCCCTGAGTGTGATCTCTTCTGACGGAAGCTCCCTGTCTGCGTGCGACATGGCGTCGGGTTCTGTCCCCGTCCTGGTTATTCCCCATTGGCCTGAGTCTATCTGTCCCCCGTCCTCAGAAGGGGGGGGG
>NW_023254866.1:0-1960 GCF_002007445.2 Ailuropoda melanoleuca | reverse complement strand
AGATGCCTTACAGCCCTTTTTAGCCAGGGCCTTTAGAAGATGAAGGCTATCTTTAGTACAAGCCTCTTGAGAAGGAAAACAAAGAACAGGTCATCCACATACTGTAACAGGGAAGAGCCTTCAGAGAATTCTACGTCTAAACTGTCTACTTTTGGGGCACCTGAGTGCCTCAGTTGGTTAAGCGTCTGCCTTTGGCTCAGGTCAGGATCCCGAGGTCCTGGGATAGAGCCCGGCGTCGGGCTCCCCGCTCAGTGGCGAGCCTGCTTCTCTCTCCCTCTGAAGCTCCTGCTTGGGCTCGCACACTCTGTCAAATAAATACATAGAAATCTTAAAAAAATAAAATGTCTGCTTTCAGCATTTGGAGAAATAAGTGGGGCTTTCAGTGTAGCCCTGTGGCATAAAGTTTATGCATACTGCCCCTCCCAAAGGAAGGCAAATAAGAATGGGCAAGGCACTGCAAGGGTCTATAGTGGTAAAGGTTTTGCTGTTAGGAGGAATGGCTAGGAGCAAGGTGTGAGGACTGGGTATTACAGAGTGCTGAGGAGTGAGTATTATTGATTGCCCCGAGATCCTGTACAAACTTCTATCCTCTTCGTGTGGTTTGCAGACAAGGAGGATGAGGGTGTTACAGGACTAGGAACAACTAATCCTTCCTGTAAACAGTCCTCAATGATAGGTTTAATTCCTTGGATGGCCTTAGTGTGTACTTTTCATCAATTTAAATTCTGATGGGCAGTGCAGAATGAATGTACCTGATACTGGTTGTGTCTCGGGGACAGAGCTAGGAGAGGTTCTGGGGCAGGGGTTTTAGAGAAGGAACGGGGACAGATATTAAGGTTTTGGGATTTTCCTGAAGATTTGGATTTCAGTGTTCTGTATTTAAAAATATCCCCCCCTTTTCTGACACGGAGACGTGTGCCTGTTGGGCTTCAAGACAATGTCGACCTGGTGAGTGAATGGGAGCCGAAGGGGTCAGGAGAAATGGATAATGTGTCTGAATAGGTCCCAGCTGGAATGGGATGAGAAAAGATTTAAAAACAGTCACAGGGTAATTGGAAACCCCAAACAATTGTACAGTTTGGGTATTCTGAGGAAGGGGAGAGAAGATACTGACTGGGTGTGAAATTGGTAAGTAAAGCCCTAATAGAGGCAGGGGATTTTCCCTCTCCTCTACAACAATAATTTGGGGGAAACTGATCTAATTATTGTGTGGGGGATAAAGTTGCCTACATAAGTCCTCAGAGCAGCTCTACTGTTGAGATTGGTGAAAGGATCCTTTCACTGGGGTACTTGAAACAGAGACTGGGAAGGCTGAACGAACCTTGCCTTGGGTCCATCTTCTCAGTTTTAGGCAATCTGTTTTTAAATGTCCCAGCTTTTTATAGTAATGACAGGTACCTTTTGGAATAGTGCCACAATCCTGAAATGGGGATTTACTTTGGTTAGCTCTTAACTGTTGGAATTGAAAGTTCATAATCTAGGCGCGGCTTTCTTCTTATTAGTCTTTGAATAAGTTCAAGCTAGTGGATTGGCAGATTAACAAGAACAGGAGTTTGCATAGTCCGCCAATTTAAATTAGTTCTCTTTATGAGTAATGATAGTTCTTCAACTAAGCCATCAACAAAGATGTAATTTAAAAAGGTGTAAGTTGTTTGATCGATAGCAGAAAGGCCAGGGTTTTTGGCAAAGATCGTCTCTAGTTGGTTACAATAATTGAGAACAGATTCTTCAGGTTTTTGAATACATTGCTGAATTTTTTTCCCCCCACTCTGTGGATTCTGGGAAAGCCTTAGGAATAGTTTCACAGAGTCTCTTTCTCAGTTTAAGGGCTTCTGTTCTGTCAGTGGCTCTCCATTTGGAGAAATCGTCTACTGTTAACCCAGTGTGCTAGATGCATGCAGTTCCTAACCTGTCCTCCATCAACTAGCATTGTGATTAGTTGATATAAATCAGAAAAAAA
>NW_023254865.1:0-1959 GCF_002007445.2 Ailuropoda melanoleuca | reverse complement strand
ACACACACACACACACACACACACACACACCCCGCATGCACCATTACTCAAAAGTACCCAAAATGGGATCATTGTAAATTTTTACCTGCCCCATGTCTCAGGAGATGGGAGGGGAAGATCTAATGGCAAAACTAAGATCAGAATGTTAGGGTAGTTTCGTATTGGCATGTAAATGCTACAATGTGGCCGTTTGTTTTCGTTGAGTCTCCTTAGTCTAATACCACCTGCAAAAATGTGCTTGGGATCAAGTGATCATGTTTACAAACCTTTTCATGGCTTTAGGGATGTTAAATTCTCTATTCCGGTTTAGAAGTTTGACATAATGAATTCCTGATACCAGCAGCAGGGCAACTTCCATCTGGAATTCCTTGTGTTGTCCCCGAGAGGATTCAATTCCTTCCCAGTGCCCCACGACGGGGAATTCTCCATGACATATTTCATGAAAGACTTGATAAAATATTTCCTTTTTTTTCTTTCTACAAATACAATGCATACATCAGTCGATTACCTTCACAGAATGTGTTTCCCACGTAGCCACCTGAATGCAGCTGGCTTCAGAATAAGGAGTGTGTTCTTGTTTGTGTTTCTTCCCTGTAGCCTTATCACTGGTGGGATGTCAGCTACCAGCTCTTCACCAAAAGCAATGAGTGAGGCAGGACCTTTGTGGTCCTGGTTTTTACAAACAGCTCTAAATTTTTTTGTGGCCAATGTTGAGAGATGATAGTGATAGAAAGAAAAGGGGGGACTTCTGAAATTCATTATTTTGATCACCACCCAGTAAGGTGTGTCACTGGGGAGAGGTGCTCCTTAACTTTCTTTCTGTCCCTGGCTTTCTGCTTGTCACCCTGCAGTCCTACTTCCTGTCCCTCTCCCCCTACCTCTCCCTTGTCTCCCGTGAGTCCTCCCTCTCTCTTTGCCGCTACTTCTCTCTGCCTCCTTCCTAAGTCTTTTCAGTCCTCCAACTGGTTTTTCTGTTTACACTCTCCTTCTCCCTTCCATCCTTTCCCCCATAGTCCATATCTGGGTACCTTTCATCCCTTTGCTCTCCCTCCCATATCCCTGTCTGTTTCCCCACTGTCAGGGCCACATGGAGCCACACCCGCAGGAAGACCGTGAAAATATACATTCATATACCAATCCCTCTACCGATTCTTCCATCCTTTCCATTCAGTTTTCCAATTCATTCATTTATTCATTTATTTCTCCCACGGACATATTCGAGAGTCTATTATGTAACAGGCATTGGAATAGGCCCTCAGGACATACAGTGGAGAACAAAACACACAATGGCAACTTTCACCATGGGACTTGGGCCGGAATGGGGAGACAGATGTTTCAGAAAGGATCTCTCTAACAAATATATACTTTTATGACAAATACTGAAATGGAGGAAGTTTTCAGGGTAGTAAGAGAAAGGAAAAGAGGATGAGTAATTTAAATTGAGGGTAAAGCGGTTGGTGGCCAGAAAAGGCCTTCATGAAAAAGTGATATTTAAGTTGAGACCTCAAAAATAAGCATGAGGTAGACAGATGAACAGGAGAGGAAAATGGGTTACCACTTCAAGGGTCCCCAGGAGCAGCACTCTAAAGTTCCTAAGGCAGTCACAAGAATGATTCTCACAGGCCTAAGAGAAGAATAGTTCAAGCAAAGGGACAGTGGGGATACTTTAGGGTCAGAGTTTGACAAAACCTTATTTCCAGCTCATATCACTATTCTCGTGATTCTTTCAGGCCAGGCCCCTCACTTGTCATTCATTTATTTGATACTCTTTGTTTGCATCTTCCACTCCCCCTCTATGCCTCTGACAGAGACAAGCAATTCTAATGTGTTTAAATGTATTGTTTTCTTTATGCAACTGAAAAATGCATGCAGTGAGACATGCATTCTTGGTGTACATGGTATTTGATATTTATATTTTATAAATTTGTGATATATATCCTCATCCTCTTTTTTTTTTTT
>NW_023254864.1:75801-98886 GCF_002007445.2 Ailuropoda melanoleuca | reverse complement strand
ATCAGAATCAGGGGATGTACTGTATGGTGATTAACATAATATAATAAAATAAAATTAATAAAAAAAAATGGGCAAAGGACTTAAGTAAATATTTCTCCAAAGAGGACAGACAACTGGCTAGTAAGTACATGCAAAGATTGTCAACATCACTCATCAGGGAAATGCAGATCAAAACTATAATGAGATACCACTTCACACCCACTAGAATGGCTAGAAGTAAAAAGTCCAATATTAACAGGTGTTGACTAGGATGTGGAGAAATCAGAACCCTCACACACTGCTGGTAGAAATGANGAAATCAGAACCCTCACACACTGCTGGTAGAAATGAAAAATGGCGTCGATGTTGTGGGAGAGAATCTGGCAGTTTCTTAAGTGATTAAACACAGCTTTCATATGACCCAGCAATTTCACTCTTAGGTATATACCAGAGAGAAATGGAAACATATGTGCACACAGAAACTTGCACGCAAATGTCTATAATAGCCAAGAGTTCGAAACAACCCAAATGTCCATCAGCTTACAAAATGAATAAACAACATGTGGTATACCACACAATAAACCATTATTCAACCACAAAAACAAATGAAGGACTGGTATCTGCCACAACATGGACGCACCTTGACAACACTATGTTAACCAAAAGAAGTCAGACATAAAAGATCACATTATATGATTCTATATGATTCCACTCATTAAATCTAAAGAGACAGAAGGACTAGTGGTTACCTGAGCAGAGGGCAAGGGGAGGGTTACCGGGACATACACTAAAGACAGTGTTTCTTTTTGAGGTGATGAAAGTGTTCTAAAATGGACTCTAGTGATGACTGCACCTATCTTTAACATACCTAAAAATCACTCTACTGTACATTTTAAAGAGTGAATTGTATGTGAAGTACCTCAACAAAGCTATTAAATTTAAAAATAGAATCAATGATAAAAAAAAAAGAAAGCAGATGAGAGCACATAGATCCAAATAATAAAAACAATCACTTTTTTTAAAATTTAGGTTTGCTTTATTTAAGTTTAATGCTAATTCCATGCTGTGTTTCAGTAAGAACAATACAGATTCTGTATCTGTGGCTCCAGTCAGATAGCCAGTAGTACAAATTAGCTTCAAGCTACACATACTGAATGAAAAAGGTAGAGCGAACAAAGGAGGGAAAGGGGGGGTGGCCCAGGGAAAGGGAAGGAGAAGAAACAAAGAATTGAACACGCATGCAGGCTTTTCCATACCACCTTCAATGCTAACCTGCTTTAGAGGGAGAGTAAAAGTAGGCAAGAATGAGCAGCCACGGATTGTTGAACTGTTACCAGCACCATGCTTTTCAGCAACATTTCAGCTGAGTTTGAAACACTTTTTACAGCAAAACCATTACAACGCTCCAAACAATCTTTAACCACTTCAAGCTAACACCCAATTAATTTTAAACATTGGTATAAAATTCGATTTAAACAATTAGAAAAAGGAAAAATGATACTACAATGCCTCTATAGTGTGACTAACCTCTCTCTTAGTTGCTTGCATCACCTACAAGTCTAATGGCTTTCAAATGTAATTTCCATTTCTAATGGTGATCTTGCCCCATCTGGCAGGAGACAATACAGTAATGCTGAAAAAGCCTCTAGGCAGTCCTGTTAGTGTCTTAAAGAACCTAAAAGCTGGGACCAGTAAAATCCACAGAAATTCACTCCTACCTTTAAGTTCTGAGACCAAATGTAAAGTCAGATTTGGTGGTTCTCAGTGACAATGGGGGAATTTCCAATGGGAGTGGGATGAGAAGGAATTGGGTGGTCAGAGATGGTTTCTCTTGTTAGCTTTTGTGTCTCACTGATTTTCATCTTCCACATCCTGCAGCGCTTCTTTATTCTGCTCTTCACCATCACCCTGCATGTCTGAAGTCCATAATGTCAGATTATCATGTAACAACTGCATGATAAGCGTAGAGTCCTCATAGCTTTCTTAACTCAGCGTATCCAGTTGTGCAACTGCGTCACCGAAAGCTGCTTTTGCCCACCTGCAGGCACGGTCGGGGGACTTAAGAATTTCATAGTAGAATACGGAAAAGTTGAGAGCAAGACCTAAGTGAATTGGATGCGTGGGTGGAAGTTCTGTCATTGCAATATCACTAGCAGCTTTATAAGCCACTATGCTGTTCTGTGGAGAAAACAATCACTCTTTAAAAATTAAAACTTGGCTGTGCAGAAGCTTTTTATCTTGATGAAGTCCCAAAAGTTCATTTTTTCTTTTGTTTCCCTTGCCTTTGGAGACATGTCTTGAAAAAAGTTGCTGTGGCCAATGTCGAAAAGGTGACTGCCTATATTCTCCTCTAGGATTTTGATGGATTACTGTCTCACGTCTAGGTCTTTCATCCATTTTGAGTCTATTTTTGGGTATGGTGTAAGAGAATGGTCCAGTTTCATTCTTTTGCATGTAGCCGTCCAATTTTCCCAGCACCGTTTATTGAACAGACTGTCATTTTTTCCACTGGTTGTTTTTTCCTGCTTCGTCAAAGATTAGTTGCCCAAAGAGCCAAGGGTCCATTTCTGGGTTCTCTATTCTGTTCCATTGGTCTATGTATCCGTTTTTGTGCCAGTACCATGGTGTCTTTGTGATCACAGCTTTCTAGTACAGCTTGAAATCTGGCAATGTGATGCCCCCAGCTTTGTTTTTCCTTTTCAACAATTCCTTGGCGAGACGGGTCCTTTTCTGGTTCCACACAAATTTAAGGGCTGTTTGTTCCAGTTCTTTGAAAAATGTCATTGGTATTTTGATCGGGATGGCATTGAAAGTGTAGATTGCTCTGGATAGCATAGACATTTTAGCTATGTTTATTCTTCCAATCCATGAGCATGGAATATTTTTCCATCTTTTTGTGTCTTCTTCCATGTCTTTCAAGAGTGATTTGTCATTTCTAGAATATAGATCCTTTACATCTCTGATTAAGTTAATTCTGAGATAACGTATGATTTTTGGTGCTATTGTAAATGGAATGGATACCCTAACTTCTCTTTCTTCAGTCTCATTGTTCGTGTAGAGAAATGCAACTGATTTCTGAGCATTGATTTTCTATCCCGGCACATTAATGAACTGCTCTATAACTTCTAGTAGTTTGGGGGTGGATTCTTTTGGGTTTTCCATATAGAGTATCACGTCATCTGCGAAGAGAGACAGTTTGACTTCTTCTTTGCCGATTTGGATACCCTTTATCCCTTTTTGTGGTCTGATTGCTGTTGCAAGGACTTCTAGTACTATGTTGAATAATAATGGTGAGAGTGGGCATCCTTGTTGTGTTCCTGATCTTAAGGGAAAGGCTTTCACCTTTTCCCCATTGGGAATGATATTTGCTATAGGCTTTTCATTGATGGTTTTTATGAGATTGAGGAATGTACCCTCTATCCCTACACTCTGAAGTGTTTTAATCAGGAAAGGATGCTGTATTTTGTCAAATGCTTTTTCTGCATCTATTGAGACGATCAAATGGTTCTTGACTTTTTTTCTTGTTGATATAATCTATCACACTGATAGATTTGTGAATGTTGAACCACCCTTGCATCCCAGGGATGAATCCCACTTGGTCATGATGGATAATCCTTTTAATGTGCTGTCGGATCTTATTAGTTAGGATCTTGTTGAGAATTTTGGTGTCCATATTCATCAGGAATATCGGTCTGTAATTCTCCTTTTTGAAGGGTCTTTGCCTGGTTTGGGGATCAAGGTAATATTGGCCTCATAGAATGAGTTTGGTAGTTTTTCTTCTGTTTTATTTTTTGAAACAGCTTCAGGAAAATAGGTATTATTTCTTCTTTGAATGTTTGGTAGAATTCCCCAGGGAATCCATCAGGC
The DNA here is from genome assembly GCF_002007445.2 of Ailuropoda melanoleuca. NCBI lineage: Eukaryota > Metazoa > Chordata > Mammalia > Carnivora > Ursidae > Ailuropoda > Ailuropoda melanoleuca. The sequence goes on along the minus strand of NW_023254864.1, from coordinate 95,040 downwards.
CCTGGAGTCTTGTTTTTTGGGAGGTTTTTAATCACTGCTTCAATCTCTTCATCGTTAATCAGTCTGTTTAAAAAATCAATTTCTTCCTGTTTCCGTCTTGGTAGTTTATAGGTTTCCAGGAAGGCATCCATTTCTTCCAGGTTGTTTAATTTATTGGCATAAAGCTGTTGATAAAAGTTTCTAATGATCCTTCCTATTTCATTGGTGTTGGTTGTGACCTCTCCCTTTTCATTCATAATTTTATTAATTTGGGTCCTTTCTCTATTCTTTTGAATATGTCTTGCCAGTGGCTTATTGATCTTATTTATTCTTTCAAGGAACCCTTCTAGTTCTGTTGATCTGCTCTACTATGCTCCTGGTTTCTAATTCATTGATCTCTGCTCTAATCTTGATCACCTGCCTTCTCGTGCGTGGATTACACCTGTTCTTCTGTTCTAGCTCCAGCTTCTTGAGGTGAGAATATAAAAACTCCATTTTAGATTTTTCTATTCTTTTGAGTGAGACTTGGATGGCTATGTATTTCCCCTCAGGACTGCCTTTGCAGTGTCCCATAGGTTTTGGACTGTTGTGTTTTCATTCTCGTTGATCTCCATAAATTGTTTAAATTGATTTTTGATTTCCTGGTTTACCAAATCATTCTTGAGCAGGATGGTTCTTAGTTTCCAAGTGTTTGAGTTAGAGCTAACATAAAATTAACATATTATAGAGTATACAATTTACAAAGCACTTTATATAATCTTCTTTGATCCTCATAAACCCATGAGTTGAGCACAATTATTTGTCACATTTTAGAGGTAAGGTAACTGAGGTTTCAAAAAGTGAAGTGAGGAGATTGAATCAATATGAGACACTGGGAAATAAGAACAGATGCTCTCAAGGATTGGAAAAAGAAATGCCCAAAAGCTAGAAGTCAGATGGGAAAGGAAGCAAGAAAAAGAGGAAGGAAGGAAGGAAGGAAGGATAGAAGGAAAGAGAGGAAGGAAGGAAGGGAAGGGAGGAAGGAAGGAAGGGGAGGGAGGAAGAAAGAAGGAATAAAAGGGGGAAGGAAGGAAGGGGAAGGAAGAAAGAGAAAGAAAGAAAGGAGAAGGAGAAAGAATGAAAAAAAGAAGGAAAGAAAAAGAGAGAGAAAGAAAGAAAGGACAAGTTACAGTCCAAAGGTGCACAAGGGGGCTCCTGAAAATTGAGCAGAGTTTCAGAAATTTTTTTTTCCAGAGGTTTATCAATCTTATTAATTCTTTCAAAGAACCAGCTTCTAGTTTCATTGATCTGTTCTACTGTTTTTCTGGTTTCCATTTCATTGATTTCTTCTCTAATCTTTATTATTTCTCTTCTCCTGCTTGGTTTAGGCTTTATTTACTGTTCATTCTCCAGCTTGTTTAGCTTTAAGGTTAGCCTGTGCATTTGGGATTTTTCTACGTTTTCGAGAGAGGGTTGGATGGCTGTGTATTTCCCCCTTAGGACCACCTTTGCAGCATCCCATAGGTTTTGGACCAATGTGGTTTCATTCTCATTAGTTTCCATAAATTGTTTACATTCTTCTTTAATTTTCTGGTTGACCCAATCACTCTTTAGAAGGATTCTCATTAGCTTCTATTTTTTTTAATTCCTTCCAAATTTCTTCTTGTGGTTGAGTTCCAGTTTCAGAGCATTGTGGTCTGATAACATGCAGAGAATAATCTCAATTTTTTGGTATCGGTTGAGACCTGATTTGTGACCCAGTAGGTGTTCTATTCTAGAAAATATTCCATATGCACTCAAGAAGGATGAATAATCTGTTGTTTTAGGATGGAACGTTCTGTATATATCTGTGAGGTCCATCTGCTTCAATGTGTCATTCATAGCTCTTGTTTCCTTGTTGATCTTCTGCTTAGATGATCCATCCATTGCTGTGAGTGATGTGTTAAGGTTTTCTACTATTAATGTATTATTATCAATATGTTTCTTTATTTTGGTTATTAATTGGTTTATATAATTGGCTGCTCCCATATTGGGGGGTCATAGATATTTACAATTGTTAGATCTTCTTGTTGGGTAGACGCTTTAAGTATAATACTGTACCCCTCTACATCTCTTATTATGTCTTTGGTTTAAAATCTAATTTGTGTGATATGAGGATTGCTACCCCAGCTTTCTTTTGATGTCCATTAGCATGGTAAATTGTTCTCCCTCCCCTCACTTTCATTCTGGATGTGTCTTTAGATTCAACATGAGTCTCTTGTAGACAGCATATGGATGGGTCTTGCTTTTTTATCCAATCTGAAACCTTGTGTCTTTTCATGGAAGTTTTCATCCTCCTTACATTTAGAGTAAGTATTGAAAGATATGAATTAAGTGCTATTGTATTGCCTATAAAGTCTCTGTTTCTATAGATTTTCTGTTTCTTTCTGGTCTATGTGACTCTTGGCATCTCTCTTAGTTCATAGAATCCCCTTTAATATTTCTTAGAGGGCTGGCTTTATGGTCACATATTCTTTCAGTTTCTGCCTGTCCTGAAAGCTCTTTATCTTTCCATCCATCTGAATGACAGCCTTGCTGGATAAAGTATTCTTGGCTGCATGTTCTTTTCATTTAGTACCCTGAATATGTCTTGCCAGCCCTTTCTGGCTTGCCAGGTTTCTCTGGACAGGTCTGATGTTATTCTGATGTTCCTCCCTCCATGTGTAAGGAGCCTCCTCTCCCTGCCTATTCTCAGGATTGTTTCTTTGTCTGTAAAATTTGCAAGTTTCACTATTGTATGTTGGTGTGTTGATCCATTTTTATTGATTTTGGGAGGGGTCCTCTCTACCTCTTGGAAAAGAATGTTTGTTTCCTTCCCCAGATTAGGGAAGTTCTCAGTTATGATTTGCTCAAATATACCTTCTAGCCCTCTGTCTCTCACTTTACCCCATCGGGGATGCCAATAATGCTGACATAGGAACATTTCATGGCATCATTAATCTCTGCAATCCTTTTTCATGTGCTACTAGCAACATATCTCCGTTTTCTGCCACTTCCTTCTTTTCATTACCTTATCTTCCAGATCACTAATTCTCTCTTCTGCCTCATTTATTTTGGCTGTTAGAGTATCCAGTTTAGACTGCATCTCATTCATAGCATTTTTTAGTTTTGCCGGATTAGATCTCATTTCTGCTCTTAGACATTCTATATTGTCACTAACACTTTTTTAAAGCCTAGCTATTGACTTCATGATTGCTATCCTAAATTCTCTCTCTGACATCTTGCTTATACCCATATCTGTTAATTCTGTGGCAGATGAAATTTTCTCTGCTTCTTTTCTTTTTTGAGAGTTCCTCCTCCTAGTCATTCTGTCAAGGGATGGTTAAGTGAATGAGCAGAGTCCAAAATATCAACCACGACCCAAGCAAGATGCATCCTCATCTCTGGTTGTCAGGAGCCCTGGGGCCATTTTCCTGGTCAGCTGAGTGCTCTTCCTAGAGAAGAGTCAAGTTGCAGTGCAGAGCACAAGCATGCAAAGATGAGTACCAGGGACCAATGACTTCAGCAGGCCTTAAAAGTGCACACATCTTATGACCCAGCAATTCTTTCTCACCAAATCTGGAGAAATAACCATACTCAAATATATCCTACAGTATTCTATATAGCAGAAAAAAGGAAATAACCTATATGTCCATCATCTGGGAAATGGATAAAGAACATATTGCCATCCATACTTCTGAATACTATGCAACAGTTAAATAGAATTAGGTAGATCTCCATGAAGCAATAACTAGCACAGACTGCTAAACAACCAAATCACATTACAGAATATAAATTCTTATGTAAAACACACACAAAAACATAAAAAACAGAGGCTCATATTTTTACCTCTCACCAGCTTAAACACACCTGATACTTAATTTCATTACTATTTTTCTGATTTGTATAATTTGAATAGGATTGCAGGAAGGGTTAAGTGGATTAATACTTGTGAAGTTCTTAAAGCAATGCCTGGTACAAAGTAATTGCACTCAATATTAGCTATTATTAGTCTTAATTCAATTCAACAAATATTCATTAACTAGACACCATTTATCACGCACTCCATTAGTCATTGGTAATACGGAGATAACTAAGAATCAGTCCTTGTCACTGAAAAAGCTTACGCAATGTGGAACAAGTAGCTACATATGCCCACATTGACAATACAATGATAAGCACTTTGAAGGAATAATTGCAGGGTGCTCTGAGCATACAAGGGAGGCTCACTTAGCACAGAATTGGGGAGGAAGGGGTGTAAGAGTGGGACACTTTGGAAATGGAAAATTCTAGTAACAACTTTCTCCCCATTTCCTTTCCTCATTAAAGGAGAGAAAGTCCTTGGTAAATTATTTATGCCCTTCCAAACCTAAAAATGACCTATGAAAATTTATGTTGACACAAGGTTTTCTGATTACCACTCAAGCTTGGCAACTGAGAGTAACCATTATGAGATATAACAGGGTTGTTCTGCAGGACAAATTGGGAAACAACTGCGAACTGTGTTGCAAACCTCGTGGGGTATCTACTTTATTCCACAGAGTGCCAGTCTTTCATAACATAGTTTCCACATTCAGAGAACATTTTATGGTAAGTTTCCAAAGATTGTGTTTTGCAACAAATATCTAAATCCCCTGCCAAAGGCTTAAGATTGTATAAACTTAAAATAAACATGAGTCAGCACCACATTTATATTTTAAAAAAGACATGACAATGGCTTGTGATAACTAGAGTATATTATCTAGGAACTATTAGGCAACTTTCTATTTATAGGTCACAATATTACAAGATTCAGACTAAATATTCAAGAAAGGGATAAAAAATCTGATGTTGCTTAAAAGAGCAGCCTATAAATCTGCAGTGTGTTAAAGGAATAAGGAATGCTTTCCAACTAATTCAGTAAGAACTGTACAACAAAAGTAAGAGATTTCCTGCCCATAGAGCTCATGGTCTAGTCAGAAAAACAGAGCACACACACAGAAATTAGAATATCAAGTCTTTTACATAATGAACTTTAAGTAAAAGCTTGAACAAGTGGGAAACCTATCCAATGAGGTAAAATATCTATCAGTAAAAGATCTATACTCTGAAAACTATAAAACAGTGATGACAGAAATTGAAGACAACACAAAGAAATGGAAAAACATTCCATGTTCATGGATTAGAAGAACAAATATTGTTAAAATGTCTATACTACCCAAAGCAATCTACACATCTAATACAATCCCTACCAAAATACCAACAGATTTTTTCACAGAGCTAGGACAAATAATCCTAAAATTTGGATGGAACCACAAAAGACTCCAAATAGCCAAAGGTCTTGTAAAAGAAAAACAAAGCTGGAGGCATCACAATTCTGGACTTTAAGTTATATTACAAATCTGTAGTGATCAAGACAGTATAGTACTGGCACAAAAACAGACACGGAGATCAATGAAACAGAATAGAAAACCCAGAAATGGACCCACAACTATATGGTCAACTAATCTTCAATAAAGCAGGAAAGAATATCCAAAGGAAAAAAGAAAGCCTCTTCAACAATGGTGTTAGGAAAACTGGACAACAACATGCAGAAGATTTTAGCTAGATTTTTAATAAAGATTATACATCCTTTATGAAAAATTTGTAATGGTTTCTCATTGTCAACAGGATAAATCTGTTTTTCTCACCTTATCCCACACACTGTATCTCAAAGATAATCCACTGGTCCAGCTAGAATGGCTTAAGCTGTATGCCTCAGTTTTCCCATCTGAAATACTTTCTACAAATCCTAGGCATGGGTAGCTATATTAATCCCATCTCTTCCAGTGAACTTTCACAGCTACAGCACCTAATGTCCTTTTCCCCCACGGAATACTCTTACCACTTATTTACAGTCTACAGTCTGATATCTCTTGGAAAGGTCCACCTCTACTAGAAGAGCTTGGTCATAAATGAGGAAATTTTACAAAACAGATAAGAACAGAAACATGCAAAGTCACTTACATAGACAGAATGACTCACAGACCTCCAATACTTGACTACATCCTAATTGAATTGGTGTGTGTCTTGAGGATTGAGCAAAAAAGGGATAATAAATCTCAAAAGCTAGAACTGGTTTTATACAAACAGTATCTTCTGAGGAGAGAGCCTTGGGTGCTGGACTTAAATATTTCTATTCCCTAAGGCAAAGCATACTTCATGTGAAGAGAGTGCAGGTACTTCCAGCCAATAGATGTCACATACAACCTCACTAGTGCCAGCATGCCCTTCCCACTGAACAAAAAAATCCAGTGGTGGATGCCTTATGATCTGCATTTTTTAAAGTTAACTTTTTTCCAGTGTAACCTATATAGTATAAAAATAACCCCCTTTAGAGGCATAGTTCTATGAGTTTTGACAAATGCAAGGATGTATAACCACAACCACAATCAAGATATAGAATATATGATTTAACTTCTTATGTAGGTTTGTTGACTAGGGGAAAAATGTGTTGTTCATGGAGACATGCTTGCAAAAATTATTATTCAGTAAAAAATAATACTGTCATATTAGCTTGACTAGAATAAGTCCATTCTTAATATACTGACAAACTCGTGAAAGTAAGAGATAAAAACTGTCATCTCAGACCAAACTACATCAACACAATGTATCAGATCATAATTACAAAAAGTTACCTTAAAGAGACAGACTATATCACAGACCTATAAGTCTTGTTGACTATAACCTGACTACAAATTTTGCATTAACCTAGTGTGTAAAACAAAACAGGGGCTGGTTAAGTTATACATTTTTTAGACAAGTGTTACTCAAACTATGATACTTAAACTGGTGCCCATATGCAAACTGTTTGTTATGGGGCATGATAAGAGAAGTACCAAAACTAAGAGGTAAGCAATTAGAAACTTTTATTGCAATTTGACAGATTAATTTTATATTGATTTAATCTACTACTAAAAATTTCGGGCTTGTATTTTGTATGTCTTGGTTACATTTTTCTACTGATTTATTTTTATTGTATTTTAAAAGGTATCAGTTCATTATAGATTGGATTCTGGGGGTGTGTGTCTTTCCTCACATAGGTTAAGAAGCACTATTCTAGTGCATGATTCTACCACTTCCTGCTTGTACCTACTAAATCTTGACCACTCAGTTAGCCCTTAATCATTTACTACCTTAGTCATGGATTAGCAATCTTTTTCCATGAGGGGTTAGAAATCATTTTGGCCTTGCAAGCCATACAGTTTCAGTCACCATTCTTCTACTCTGTTGTTGTAAGCCAAAAGTAGCCATAGACAATATGCAAATAAATGAGTTTGGCTGTATCCCAATAAAACTTTATTATGAAAACTGGAAACAGGCTGACTTGATCCGTGGGCTGAAGTTTGTCAATCCCTGCCTTATATTATCATTTAATTTTGTTATATTAAATTGCAAACTCTTCATCAAGATCAGAACTGGGGCCTATCTTTTTTTTTTGTATCAAGCAGTGACTTCAAATTCCAATAACTACCCTTAGAATGAATAAAGAAATGGTGAGTAACAAAACTGTAAGGAGGGAGAGAGTATTCCAGATAGTGGGGACAGAAAAAGCAGAGGCATAGGGTTAAGAATACAAGTGAAGATAATTTAATCAAAGCCAAGAAGACAGAGAATAATTTCAATGCTTCCATCAATGATATAAAGCATTGTTTAAAAAAAAAATTCCTGGCCTATTTCCTTTCTATCTTCACTGAAGATAGAAAATAGGAAACAAGCTGTCATTTTCCCAGAAAGGTTTTAGATGGCACATAAACCAGAACTTCTAGTAAACTTTAGATTGGGTTACTAAAGAAACTTGCTCAGCAAGAGAAATCTCTCAAAGTAATATTAATACAAATTGTCCTGAACTATTTGAAAAAATTAGTGTGGGTGTCCAAGAAATGTCCTGGACAATTCCTCAAGATTGCTTTCATTTTCAAGCCTATAAATTCAGCAGATGACCCATTTCCCCCCCAGAGTCTCCATGCCTCTAAAAAAGAAGTTCTAAAAAGGAAGCATAATATTTTGTTTAAAGGTTATTGGGATTTCAAATTATATTATATTATATATACTAATGATATATTTTTGTGCCCAGTAAAAGCATCCTGTCTAAAATAAAGATTTTCAGAAAATTACTTGCTATAATGGATGACTAAGATTTAATATAAATTTGATGGGTTTAGCCTTCAGTCATATAAATTTCCATTTGAGCATTAATACTTAAAGAGTTAGAGGAAGAATAGGTTATAAATATTGTGGAGGTGGAATATGAAGAATGTTAAATAAGTGAATTTCCAGTCTTCATCATACTAGCAAAACTGTCATGTAAAGCCACATTCATTTAGTCAATATTTATTGAGCACCAGTTGTGTGCCAAGAATTATGATGCACAGGATGAACCAAACATAACCCCTGCCTTCAAGGAGCTTATTTGTAATCTAGGGAGAGTGCAAAACATGATGAATAATATACTACAACGGATGAGTCATATTTTACTGCAATTTGACAGACTATATTGTGTTTTCCAAGAGCTATCAAATGTGTCTTTCAAAAATTACTCAAGTAACTTTATTTACACATTTTATTCCTACTATATCTCCCCATGGTAGAAGAGGTGTTGTCTTTGCCACAGAAAAAAAAGAGCCTTTCTTGGAATCAACAGAAAGTTAATTAGGTTAATATGATTGCCTAAAAAGCATGTTTAGTGAAAGAAAAGTAGCAGAGAGCAAAATGAAAAAGTTTCAGACCTAAGAAACACATTCTAACATGTTCTGATCTATACTAATGTAGAATCAGTCCACAGTTATTTAAAACATCATTTAAAATTCATAAAAGTCACACTACTCATTGCAAAATTCTTGGGAGTTGAAATATTTACAAATGTAAAGAGAGTCTTCTGAAAAACCTATCTGCAGTTTCCTTAATTAAATCAATTGTACATTGATTTCCACATTAAAGCTAAAATGTAAGGTACAAAAAATCACTCCTTTTGGATACTTAATGGTTTTATTAACCATGAAAATTGCCATTAAAATAAGCTTTTAAAGGCCAATCTAATATGACAATTTTGATTTTTTTGACCACATATTGTATCATGCTCTGTTTTCACGAATAGGGGCACTTTAGTCTGATCCTTACACAGAAATGCTGAATGCAAATATGGTTAATCTAGTGTAGTGTACATTTGCAACTGCCAGATCTCTGGATCTAACTCAGAGTCACTGAGATTTTCTGTCTGACTTAATGCTTGTCATGTGAGAAGCCCAGAAGCCAGGCATAGTACATTTTTTGCATATCCCCACTCAAGAGCTAGTCTATTACTTGACTTCTCACGTACACCACAGGGCCTGAACTGATTTGAAAACAGCCTCCCCACCTTGTCTCTGTGTTTTGGTACTCACAATCTCAATCGTGCCCAGATTACATTTTTCTCTGGTTAATGATTTTTGCTTTTGTTCACGTCCCTATTATATTAATTCCATCACCTGGACCTTAATCATGACCACATTGTATTCTTTTCTGCCTTGTCTTCCCTGATACTTTGATTCTAGAAAATTACTGCTTTTCCCTAACCTAAACCTCAGTGTTTGAGTTACATATGTTCCAATTTCTGCCCTGTGGTATACTGGTCAGAATCTTAATGATAAAGTTTATATCCATTTGTTTATTTAACTGTGCAAAGCACTCTCTTAGGTTATGTGATACAGAAATGAATGAGATAAAATCCTTGTCTTCAAGGAGCTTGCAGTCTAGTGAAGGATACAGAGAAAATAATCAACAATTGTAATAAAATACATTATAAAAGTATTATGTTAAAGGAGTCATGCAAACAAGAAGGATATTAAAGATGGTTTCCTGGAGGAGGTGATAACTTAAGCTATTTTGAACGCCAGATAAGGGGTGCCTGGGTGGCTCAGTCGTTAAGCATCTGCCTTTGGCTCAGGGCATGATCCCAGCATTCTGGGATCAAGCCCCACGTCAGGCTCATCTCTGGGAGCCTGCTTCTTCCTCTCCCACTCCCCCTGCTTGTGTTCCCCCTCTCACTGGCAGTCTCTCTGTCAAATAAATAAATAAAATCTTTAAAAAAAAAAGGCCAGATAAGAGTTAGCAAGGCAGAAAAAATGGATAAATAAGAGGGCATAAAGAGTATTTCAAGAGGAGAGAACAATATATGTAAGCAAGAGACAGCATGGCAGATTAGAGGGACTACAAGTAGTTTAGTATGACTGAAACATATTTGCAGTGAAGTGGTGAAATGTGAGGCTGGTTAGAGCCATATCATGAAAAGCCTTGTTGAACTATATTCTGTCTAGTGGGCAATAGGGCCATACTGAAGGGGATTAACCAGAAGAGTGTTTCAGATTACTCTCCAGGGTTATGGAAGATGGATTAGAAATGGGTGAAACAGAGTGAACAGAGAGCGGACTTACAATAATCCTAATAATATGTAAAGATGGACTAAAATTAGATGGTTGCAAAAGGAATGGAAAGGAGAGGATGAAAGTAAGAACAAGAGATTCAGTATTTGATCATACAGAACCTGATAAATCATTTGGTACAGGATTTGAAAAGTCTAAACAAACCCCGTGATTACACATTTGAGGGATTAAAAGAAGAAATAATTTGTAGTTAAAAGTTTGATGCAGAAGACAATGACTTGTTTAATGAAGCTGAGTGTGCAGTGTACATAAGCAGCCAAATGGAGATAATCCACAGGTAGGTGAAAAAGCCCCTGTGTAGCTCCAGATAAAAGTTATAGCTATGATAGATATGAGGGTTGTCTGCATAGAAGCAATAGCTTATAAGAATGAGTATATAAAGAAAATCTGGAAAGGTTTTCAAAGAAAAAATGAAATTCTAGATTAGGCTAGAGTTTCCAGTAGGTTTTGCATTGTTGATATACAACATATACAGTGTCAGAAAAAAAAGTCATTATTTTACCTCTTCCTTTCTAAAAAGTTTCAATTTATTCTTTTTAAAGTACTTCCTCTTAACCAGTTTCATGTGACCCTCTTCGCAAGTGCCCTTTGTTTTTTTTTTATTTATTTTTATTTTTTTAATTTTATTATATTATGTTAATCACCATACAGTACATCCCCAGATTCCGATGTAAAGTTTGATGCTTCATTAGTTGCGTATAACACCCAGTGCACCATGCAATATGTGCCCTCCTTACTACCCATCACCAGTCTATCCCATTCCCCCACCCCCTCCCCTCTGAAGTCTTCAGTTTGTTTCTCATAGTCCATAGTCTCTCATGTTTCATTCCCCCTTCTGATTACCCCCCTTTTCTTTATCCCTTTCTTCCCCTACCGATCATCCTAGTTCTTATGTTCCATAGATGAGAGAAATCATATGATAATTGTCTTTCTCTGCTTGACTTATTTCACTTAGCATTATCTCGTCCAGTGCTGTCCATGTTGCAGCAAATGTTGAGAATTCGTTCTTTCTGATAGCTGAGTAATATTCCATTGTATATATGGACCACAGCTTCTTAATCCAGTCATCTGTTGAAGGGCATCTCGGCTCCTTCCATGATTTGGCTATTGTGGACAATGCAGCTATGAACATTGGGGTGCATATGGCCCTTCTCTTTACTACGTCTGAGTTGGATAGGTGAAGTATTATCCCCTTTATAAGAACTTCTTGGTAATCTTAGCGCCTCTGTCCCTTCCCCAGGGCAGACTCCTGATCCCAGCTAAACACAAAGACCTTTGCCCTACTGGCACCCATGCTCTAGCATGGCACTCAATTCATAGGTGGAAGGGCCAGAGCACTAAGAGTTCAAATGTTGCAAAAGGTCACACAGCAAACTAGCATAAGAAGAAAATGACACAGAAAGACCTCAGGACTGTTGACTTCGTGTCTAGGGCTGCTTGCACTACATTTTATTTTTTTATTTAAATTCAATTAGCCAACATATAGTACATCATTAGTCTCAGATGTAGTGTTCAATGATTCATCATTTGCATATAACACCCATTGCTCATCACCTCACCTGCCCTCCTTAATGACCATCACAGAATTACCCCATTGCCGCACCTGCCTCCCCCTCCACAACCCTCATTTTGTTTCCCAGAGTCAAGAATCTCTCATGGTTTGTTTCCCTTCCTGATTTCTTCCCATCCAGTTTTCCATCCTGTCCCTTATGGTCCTTTGTGTTATTTCTTATATTCCACATATGAGTGAAATCAAATGATAGTTGTCTTTCTTTTTTTTTAAAAAAGATTTTATTTACTTATTTGACAGAGAAAGAGATAGCCACTGAGAGAGGGAACACAAGCAGGGGAGTGCGAGAGGAAGAATAGACTCCCAGTGGAGCAGGGAGCCTGATGAGAAGCTCGATCCCAGGACTCTGGGATCATGCCCTGAGCCAAAGGCAGACACTTAAAAACTGAGCCACCCAGGAGTCCCTGATATTGTCTTTCCTTGATTTATTTATTTCACTTAGCACAGTACCCTCCAGTTCCATCCACAACCATGTAAATGGTAGGTATTCATCCTTTCTGATGGCTGAGTAATATTCCATTGTATATATAAACCACATTTTCTTTATCCATGGATCAGTTGAAGGACATTTCAGCTCCTTCCTAGTCTGACTATTGTAGACACTGTAGCTATGAACAATGGGGTACAGGTGTCACTTCATTTCATACATCTGTATCTTTGGGGTAAATACCAAGTGGTGCACTTGCTGGGTCATAGGGTAGCTCTATTTTTAACTTCTTGAGGAACCTCCATACTGTTTTCCAGAGTGGTTGTACCACCTTGCATTCCCAAAAAACTGTAAGAGAGTCCCCCTTTCTCCGCATCCTCCCCAACATTTGTTGTTTCCTGTCTTGTTAATTTTGGTTAATTGTGGGTTAGTGTGTTTTCTCTGGAGAAATGTCTGTTCATGTCTTCTTCTCATTTCTTGACTGAATTCTTTGTTTTTTGGGGTGTTGACTTTGATAAGTTCTTTATAGATCTTGGATACTAGCCCTTGATCTGATATGTCATTTGCAAAAATCTTCTCCCATTCCGTAGGTTGCCTTTAGTTTTGTTGACTGTTTCCTTTGCTGCGCAGAAGCTTTTTCTCTTGAAGTCCCAATGTTCATATTTGCTTTTGTTTCCCTTGTCTTTGGAGATGTGTCTAGCAAGAAGTTATGTAGCTGAGGTTGAAGAGGTTGCTGTCTGTGTTCTCTAGGATTTTGATGGATTCCTGTCTCATGTTAGGTCTTTCATCCATTTTGAGTTTATCTTTGTGTATGGTATAAGAATATGGTCCAGTTTCATTCTTCTGCATGTGGCTTCCAATTTTCCCAGGACCATTTATTGAAGAGTCTTTTATCCATTGGATATTCTTTCCTGATTTGTTGAAGATTAGTTGACCATAGAGTTGAGGGTCCATTTCTGGGGTCTCTATTCTCTTCCATTGATCTATGCATCTGTTTTTGTGCCAATACCATGCTGTCTTGATGATTACATCTTTATAATACAGAATGAAGTCCAACATTGTGATGCCCCAAGCTTTGGTTTTCTTTTTCAACATTCCCCTGGCTATGTGGGGTCTTTTCTGGTTCCATACAAATTTTAGGATTGTTTGTTCCAGCTCTGTGAAAAATTCCAGTGGTATTTTGACAGGGATGGCATTGAAAGTGTGGATTGTTCTGGGTAGCATAGACAGTTTAGCAATATTTATTCTTCCAATCCATGATCATGGAATGTTTTTCCATTTCTTTGTGTCTTTCTCAATTTCTTTCATAAGTGTTCTATAGTTTTTAGAGTACAGATCCTTTACTTCTTCAGTTGGGTCTATCCCTAGATAATCTTATGGTATTTTGTGGCATTATAAATGGGATCGATTCCTTAATTTCTCTTTCTTCTGTCTCAGTGTTAGTGTATAGAAATGCAACCGATTTCTGTGTATTGATTTTGTATCCTGCCACGTTGCTGAATTGCTGTATGTGTTCCAGCAATTTTGGGGTGGAGTCTTTTGGGTTTTCCACGTAAAGTATCATGTCTTCTGTGAAGAGAGAGAGTTTGACTTATTTTTTGCCAATTTGAATGCCTTTTATTTCTTTTTGTTGTCTGATTGCTGAGGCTAGGCCTTCTAACACTATCTTTAACAATAGTGGTGAGAGTGGGCATCCCTTGTCATATTCCTGACCTCAGGGGAAAAGCTCTGTTTTTCCCCACTGACAATGATATTCACTGTGGGCTTTTCATAGGTGGCTTTTATGATATTAAGGTATGTTCAGTCTATCCCTACACTTTGGAGAGTTTTAATCAAGAAAGGATGATGTATTTTGTCAAGTGCTTTTTCTACATCAATTGAGAGGGTCATATGGTTCTTGAGTTTTCTTTTATTGACGTGATCTGTCACGTTGATTGACCTGTGAATGTTGAACCACCCTTGCAGCCCATGAATGAAACCCAGTTGGTCTTGGTGAATGATTCTTTAATGTACTGTTGGATCTTATTGGCTAGGATCTTGGCGAGTATTTTGGCATCCATGTCCATCAGGGATATTGGTCTGTAATTCTCCTTTTTGATGGGGTCTTTGTCTGGTTTTGGGATCAAGGTAATGCTGGCCTCATAGAATGAGTTTGGTAGTTTTCCTTCTGTTTCTATTTTTTGAAACAGCTTCAGGAGAATAGGCATTAATTCTTCTTTAAATGATTGGTAGAATTCCCCTTGGAAGCCATGTGGCCCTGGACTCTTGTTTTATGGGAGTGGGGGGTTAATTACTGCTTCAGTATCCTTGCTGGTTGTAGATCTGTTCAGATTTTCTATTTCTTCTTGTTTCAGTTTTGGTAGTTTATAAGTTTCCAGGAATGCATCCATTTCTTCCAGATTGCCTAATTTGTTGGCATATACTTGGTCATAATATGTTCTTAAAACTGTTTGCATTTCCTTGGTGTTGGTCATGATCTCTCCTCTTTCATTCATGATTTTATTAATTTGGGTCCTTTCTATTTTCTTTTGGATAAGTCTGGCTATAGGTTTATTGATCTTATTCATTCTTTCAGAGAACCAGCTTCTAGTTTCATTGATTTGTTCAACTGTTCTTCTGGTTTCTATTTCATTGCTTTCTGCTCTAATCTTTATTATTTCTCTTCTCCTGCTTGGTTTAAGCTTTATTTGCTGTTCTTTCTCCAGCTCCTTTAGGTGTAAGTTTAGCATGTGTATTTGAGATTTTTCTAATTTTTTGAGAGAGGCTTGTATTACAATGTACTTCCCTCTTAGGACAGCCTTTGCTGTATCCCAAAGGTTTTGAACAGATGTATTTTTATTCTCATTAGTTTCCATGAATTTTTAAAATTCTTCTTTAGTTTCCTGGTTGACCCATTCACTCTTTAGTAGGATG
Source organism: Ailuropoda melanoleuca (assembly GCF_002007445.2). Lineage (NCBI taxonomy): Eukaryota > Metazoa > Chordata > Mammalia > Carnivora > Ursidae > Ailuropoda > Ailuropoda melanoleuca. Next base: position 79,715 of record NW_023254864.1, on the reverse strand, counting down.
CTCTCTAACCTCCAAGTGCTTGAATTCCTTCCAAATTTCCTCTTGTGATTGAGAGCTTCAAGTTTCAAAAGCATTGTGGTCTGAAAATATGCTGGGAATGATCCCAGTCTTTTCATATCAGTTGAGACCTGCTTTCTGATCCAGTATGTGATCTATTCTGGAGAAAGTTCCACATGCCCTGGAGAAGAATGGATATTCTGTTGTTTTAAGATGGAATGTTCTGTATATATCTGTGAAGTCCACCTGGTCCAGTGTGTCATTCAAAGCCCTTGTTTCCTTGTTGATGTTTTGCTTAGACGATCTGTCCATTGCTGTGAGTGGGGTGTTGAAGTCCCCACCTATGAATGTATTATTATCAATGTGTTTCTTTACTTTGGTTATTAATTGGTTGATATAATTGTCTGCTCCCATTTTGGGGGCATAAATGTTTATAATTTTTAGGTCTTCTCATTGGACAGACCCTTTAAGCATGATATAGTGTCCCTCTTCATCTCTTACTACAGTCTTTGGCTTAAAATCTAATTTGCCTGATATGAGGATTGCTACCCCAGCTTTCTTTTGGGGCCCACTAGCATAATAAATATTTCTCTGTCCCCTCACCTTCAGTCTGGAGGTGTCTTTAGGTCTAAAATGAGTCTCTTGTAGACAGCATATGGATGGGTCTTGCTTTTTTATCCAATCTGATATCCTGTGTCTTTTGATTGGAACATTCAGCTCATTTACATTCAGAGTAACTATTGAAAGATATGAATTTAGTGCCATTGTATTGCCTGTAAAGTCCCTGTTTCTGTAGATTGTCTCTGTTTCTTTGTGCTCTATGTTAGTCTTGGGCTCTCTCTTCACTTACAGGATCCCCTTTAATATTTCTGGCAGGTCTGGATTGGTGGTCACATATTCTTTCAGTTTCTGTCTGTCCTGGAAGCTTTTTCTCTCTCTTCCATTCTGAACGACATCCTTGTTGGATAAGGTATTCTTGGCTGCATGTTCTTCTTATTTAGTACCCCGAATATATCATGCCAGCCCCTTCTGGCCTTCCAGGTCTCTATGGATAGGTCCGATGTTAGTCTGATGTTCCTCCCTCTGTAGGTAAGGAGCCTCTTGTCTCAAACCATTTTCAGGATCTTTCTCTTTTTCTCTAAAAGTTGCAAGCTTCACTATTATATGTCATGGTTCTGTTCTATTTTTATTGATTTTGGGAGGGGTCCTCTCTACCTCTGAGGTGAATGCTTGTCTCCTTCCCCAGATTAGAGAAATTCTCAGCTATTATTTGCTCAAATACCTTCTGGCCCTCTCTCTCTCTCTCTCTTCATCCTCAGCCACCCCAATAATTTTGATGTTGTTTCATTTTTATGGCATCACCGATTTCTCGAAGTCTCGTCTCATGGTCTATTAGTTTTTCTCTCTTTTCCTCACCTTCCTTCATTTCTGTTAACTTGTGTATTATGTCACTCTCTTTTCTGTGTCAGTTACCCTAGCTGTTAGAGCATCCAATTTAGAGTGCATATCAGCTATAGTGTTTTTAATTTTGGCTGATTAGATCTCATTTATGCACTAAGAGATTCTCTAGTGCCTTTTTTTTTTTTCAATTCCAGCTAGTTACTCTGTAATTATCACCCTGAATTCCAGCTCTGACATTTTAGTTATAACTATATGAGTTAGATCTGGTGCAGAAGGTATTACCTCTAGTTCTGTGTTTTGTTGTGAATTCCTCCTTGTAGTCATTTTGCCCAGAGTAAAATGGATGAGTGAGTGAGTAGAATAAAACATATGATCCATGACCCAAGGAAAATACACACTAGAGAAATCTGAGGAGGTTAGAAACCAAAAAAAAAAAAAAAAAAAAAAAAAAAAAAAAAAAAGCAAAAGAAAAAAAAAGAGTAGGTGGTGGGGGGAGAAGAGAGAATATAATCTTATAGGTGGACAAAAGTGAGTATATAATCTTATACAGTGGACAGTGTGATCCATTTGGTCCTGAGTGTATTTTGGTCTCTGTGTTAGAAGACCCTAATCCCAAAAGAAGGAAAACAAAACTTATATATAAAAAGTAAATTCAATAGAGTGAAAGGATGCCAAAAATGAAAAATGTATCTATAAAATGCCAATTTAAATAATGAAAGTTAAATATACACTTAAAAACAAATAGTTGATAAAATAAAAAACTAGATGAAAAGGGGGGAAAAGGGATGGAAATTTTTAAACTGGAAGATGAACGAATCATGAGAAAAAACCCTCAAATTCTGTATACTATTTTCCACTACTGGTGGAGTTTTATAGTCTTGTGTGGTCTGTAAACTTGATGTGCACCTGTTCTTACAGTTGGTCTTCAGGGGAAGGGGCCTGCTGGGCAGTTTCTCAGGTGTCTTTGCCTAGGTGGAGTTGTACCACCTTTTGCCATGAGTCAGCACCCGGTATAAACTAGTCCTCTGTGTGGATTTTGTTTCCTAAAGGCTTTCCACACCTCTTAGAGAATCAAAATAAAAATGGCTACGTGATCTCCAGCCCCAGTTTTGAAGGATCGTGGTCCCCTCTCTTCAGCGAACCCTCAGGGATAAATGGTCTTTACTTTGGTGTGTGCCAAACTCGCAGACTCCTACAATTCTCACCCACACCAGTCCTCCCAGGGGAAGGGGAGGGTCCCACGTTACTGCAATTTGTAGGGCCCTGGAATGGAGTGAGGTCGCTGAATGGTGCTCGCACCTGCTCTGTCCCTCCCTCCACAGTTTATCTTCTGATATATCCCCTCACATTCATTTCTCTACACCTCCTACCTTTCAGACAGTGGTTGCTTTTCTACTTGTAGAGTTCCAGATATTCTTTTCTTAACATCTCAGGTTGAATTCATGGGTGTTCAGAATGATTTTATATTTATCTAGCTAAATTCAAGGGACCAGATGAAACTAAGTCCCTTACTCTTCCAACGTCTTCCCTAGAAACTGTCTTTAATAGTTAATATATTTAAATGTTTAAGGTCATTAGAAATCAAGAAATGTAAATTAAACCAAGAAGATACCATCTATGGTTATCAAATTAGCAAAGACTAAAAATTTAAAGTCTCCAATTTTAATTCAACACAGTTTCTCAACCTTGGCATTTTTGACATTTTGGGGAGGATAATTCTTTGATGTGGGGGGCAGTCCTGTGTATTGTAGGATGTTTAGTAGCATTCCTGGCCTCTACCCACTAGATGCCAGTAGCATTCCTTTCCTTTTGTGTTAACCAAACATGTTTCTAGGCATTGCTAAAAATCCTGTAAGAGGAAAAATTATTCTGAGTTGAGAACCACTCGGCATTCTTGCAATTCATGATGGCTCTTATTTTCAGATATTTGCATATTCTTACTCCAGTGCATTTTTACTACTTTTATCATCCTTCCTGTTGAACCTGGGGCTTTTGAGAAACTTTTCATGACTCTTCAAAATGGGTTCCCAAAGCACCCTGCATTTACCCTTATCTCATCACTTTTTACACTGCATTAAATTTAATTATTTGCCAGTATTTTTGTCACATTTTTATTGAAATTTCAGTTAGTTAATATACAGTGTAATATTAGTTTCAGGTGTAGAATTTAGTGATTCATCACTTACATACAACACCCTGTGATCATCACAAGAGCCCTCCTTAATTCCCATCACCCATTTAACCCATCCCCCCATCCACCTCCTCTCCAATAATCCTGTTTGCTCTCTGTAATTAAGAGTCTCTTTCTTCATTTGTCCCTCCTTTCTTTTTTCCCCTATGTTTATTGTTTTGGTTCTTAAATTACACATATGAGCAAAATCATATTGTCTTTGTCTTTGAATTGTTTTGCTTAGCATAATACTCTCTAGCTCCATCCACGTCATTGCAAATGGCAAGATTTCATTCATTTTGATGCGTGGGTAGTATATATATATATATATATAATATATATATAA
>NW_023254864.1:53136-75701 GCF_002007445.2 Ailuropoda melanoleuca | reverse complement strand
TATATATATATATAATATTCTAATTCTTTATACATCACTAATTCTTTATACATCAGTCAATGGACATTTGGGCCCTTTCTACAGTTTAGCTATTGTTGATAATGCTGCTGTACACATCAGGGTGCATGTATCCTTTTAAAACAGTATTTTTGTATCTTTTGGACAAATACCTAGTAGTACAATTGCTGGATCATAGGATAGTTCTATTTTTAACTTTCTGAGGAAAATCCATATTGTTTTCCAGAGTGGCTGCTCCAGTTTGCATTCCCACCAACAGTGTACGAGGCTTCCCTTTTCTTCACATCCTCCCCAACACCTCTTGTTTCCTGTTGTTATTTTTACACATTTGACTGGTATGAGGTGATATCTCATTGTAGTTTTGATTTGTATTTACCTGATGATGACTGATGTTGATTATCTTTTCATATGTCTGTTGGCAGTCTGTATGTCTTCTTGGGAAAAATGTCTATTCATGTCTTCTTCCCATTTTTTACCTGGATTATTTGTTTTTTGGGTGTTGAATTTGTTAAGTTTTTATAGATTTTGAATACTAACCCTTTATCAGATATGTCATTTGCAAATATTTTCTCCCATTCCATAGGTTGCCTTTTAGTTTTGTTGATTGTTTTCTTCACTGTGCAGGAGTTTTTTCTTGATGAAGCCCCAATAATTTATTTTTGTTTTTGTTTCCCTTGCCTCAGTTTCATTCCTTTGCATGTTGCTGTCCACTTTTCCCAACAGCATGTATTGAAGAGACCATCCATTTTCCCTTTGAATTTTCTCTCCTGTTTTGTTGAAGATTAATTAACCATATAATTTTGAGTACATTTCTTTCTTTTCTATTCTGTTCCATTGATTTATGTGTCTGTATTTGTACCAGTATGATACTGTCATGATCAGTAGAGCCTTGAATATAACTTGAAGTGCAGAACTGTGAAGTCTTTAGCTTTGCTTTTCTTTTTCAAGATAGTTTTGGCTATTTGGTGTCTTTTGTGGTTCCATACATTTTTAAGATTGATTGTTCTACCTTGGTGAAAATAACTGGTATTTTGATGGGGATTGCATTATATGTGAAGATTAAATTGGGTATTATGGAAATTTTAAAATGATAAGGACAGATACTACATTTGAATTTAGCCAAAAGGTGGAGAAGTGAAAACTGGGTAGTATAGACATTTTAACAATGTTTGTTCTTACAATCCATGAGCATGGAATGTTTTCCATTTCATTGTGTCCTCTTCAATTTCTTTCATAAGTGTTCTATAATTTTCAGAATATATATCATTTACCTCTTTAGTTAGGTTTATTCCTAGATATTTTTTTTATTTTTTTCTTATGTTATGTTAGTCACCGTACAGTACATCATTAGTTTTTGATGTAGTGTTCCATGATTTATTGTTTGCATATAACACCGAGTGCTCCTTGCAATACGTGCCCTCCTTAATCACCAGCCTAGACCAATCCCCCACCCCCTTCCCCTCTGAAATCCTCAGTTTGTTTCCCAGAGTCTGTAGTCTCTCGTGGCTCATTTCGTCTTGTGTTTACCCCCCCTTCATTCTTCCCTTCCTTCTCCTACTGATCTCTCTGCTATTCCTTATGTTCCACAAATAAGTGAAACCATATGATAATTGTCTTTCTCTCCTTGACTAAATTCACTTAAGATAATCTCCTCCAGTATCGTCCATGTTGCTGCAAATGTTAGGCAATCGTTCTTTCTGATGGCTGAGTAATATTCCATTGCATATATGGACCACATCTTTTTTTTTTTTAAAGATTTTATTTATTTATTTGACAGAGATAGAGACAGCCAGCTAGAGAGGGAATGCAAGCAGGGGGAGTGGGAGAGGAAGAAGCAGGCTCATAGCAGAGGAGCCTGATGTGGGGCTCGATCCCATAACTCCGGGATCACGCCCTGAGCCGAAGGCAGACGCTTAAACACTGTGCCACCCAGGCGCCCCGGACCACATCTTTTTTATCCATTCACCTGTTGAAGGACATCTTGGCTTCTTCCACAGTTTGTGGACACTGGTGCTATGAACTTTGGGGTGCATATGGCCCTTCTCTACACTACATCTATATCTTTGGGGTAAATACCCAGTAGAGCAATTGTTGGGTCCTAGGGTAGCTCTATTTTTAACTTTTTGAGGGACCTCCACATTGTTTTCCAAAGTGGCTGTAACAACTTGCATTCCCACCAACAGTGTAAGAGGGTTCCCCTTTCTCCACATCCTCTCCGACTTGTGTTGTTTCTTGCCTTGTCAATTTTTGCCATTCTAATTGGTGCAAGGTGGTATCTCAAGGTGGTTTTAATTTGAATTGCCCTGATGGCTAATGATATTGAACATTTCTTCACGTGTCTGTTAGCCATTTGTATGTCTTCATTGGAAAAGTGTCTGTTCATATCTTCTGCCCATTTTTTGATATGATTATTTGTTTCTCTTGTATTGAGTTTGAGAAGTTCTTATAGATCTTGGATACTAATCTTTTATCTGTAGTGTCATTTGCAAACACCTTCTCCCATTCTGTGGCCTGCCTCTTAATTTTTTTTTAACTGTTTCCTTGGCTGTGCAGAAGCTTTTTATCTGGATAAAGTCCCATAAGTTCATTTTCGCTTTTGCTTCTCTTGCCTTGGAGAAGTGTCATGAAAGAAGTTGCTGTGGCCGATGTAAAAGAGGTTGCAGCCTATGTTCTTCTGTATGATTTTGATGGATTACTGTGTCACATTGAGGTCTTTCATCCATTTGGAGTCTATCTTTGTGTATGGTGTGAGAGAGTGGTCAAGTTTCATTCTTTTGCTTATAGCTTTCCAATTTTCCCAGCACGATTTATTGAAGAGACTGTCTTTTTTCCAATGGATGTTTTTTCCTGCTTTGGCAAAAATTAGCTGCCCATAGAGCCAAGGATCCATTCTGGAGTCTCTATTCTGTTCCATTGGTCTCTGTGTCTGTTTTTGTGTGATCACCATGCTGTCTTGGTGATCAAAGCTTTGTAGTATACCTTGAAATCCGGCAACGTGTTGCCCCCAGCTGTGTTTTTCCTTTTCAACATTTCCTTGGTGATTTGGGGCCTTTTCTGGTTTCACACAAGTTTAAGGGCTGTTTGTTCCAGCTCTTTGAAAAATGTCATTGGTATTTTGATCGGGATGGCATTGAAAGTGTAGATTGCTCTGGGTAGCATAGACATTTTAACTATGTTTATTCTTCCGATCCATAAGCATGGAATATTTTTCCATCTTTTTGTGTCTTCTTCAGAGTCTTTCAACAATGAGCTATAGTTTCTAGAATATAGATCCTTTACTTCTCTGGTTAATTCCAAAATACTGTGTGATTTTTGGTGCTATTATAAATGGAATGGATTCCCTAATTTCTCTTTTTTCAGTCTCATTGTTCGTGTATAGAAATGCACCTGATTTCTGAGCACTGATTTTGTATCCCACCACATTAATGAATTGCTCTATAACTTCTAGTAGTTTGGGGGTGGATTCTCTTGGTTTTTCCATATAGAGTGTCATGTCATCTGCGAAGAGAGACAGTTTGACTTCTTCTTTGTCAATTTGGATAACTTTTATCTCTTTTTGTGGTCTGATTGCTGTTGCAAGGACTTCTAGTGCTATGTTGAGTAATAATGGCGAGAGTTGGCATCCTTGTTGTGTTCCTGATATTAAGGGAAAGGCCTCCAGCTTTTCCCCATTGAGAATGATATTTGCTGTAGGCTTTTCATACATGATATTTATGAGATTGAGGAATGTACTCTCTATCCCTACACTCTGAAGTGTTTTAATCAAGAAAGGTTGCTGTATTTTGTCAAATGCTTTTTCTGCATCAATTGAGAGGATCATATAGTTCTTGACTCTTTTCTTGTTGATGTGATCTATCACATTGATTGATTTGTGAATGTTGAACCACGCTTGCATCCCAGGGATGAATCCCACTTGTTTGTGATGGATAAATATTTTAATGTACATTTGGATACTATTAGCTAGGATCTTGTTGAGAATTTTGGCATCCATATTCATCTGGGATATCGGTCTGTTATTCTCCTTTTTGATGGGGTCTTTGCCTGGTTTTGGGATCAAGGTAATGCTGGCCTCGTAGAATGAGTTTGGTAGTTTTCCTTCTGTTTCTATTTTTTTGAAACATCTTCAGTAGAATGGGCATTATCTCTTCTTTGAATGTTTGGTAGACTTCCTCAGGGAATCCGTCAGGCCCTGGACTCTTGTTTTTGGGAAGGTTTTTGATCACTGCTTCAATCTCTTCATAATTAATCAGTCTGATTAAATAATCAATTTCTTCCTCTTTCAGTCTTGGTAGTTTATAGGTTTCCAGGAATGCATCCCTTTCTTCCAGGTTGTTTAATTTATTGGCATATAGTTGTTGATAATAGTTTCTAATGATCCTTCTTATTCCTTTAGTGTTGGTTGTGATCTCTCCCCTTTTGTTCATAATTTTATTAATTTGGGTCCTTTCTCTATTCTTTTGAAAAAGTCTGGCCAGTGGCTTATTGATCTTATTTATTCTTTCAAGGAACCAGCTTCTTGTTCTGTTGATCTGCTCTACTGTGCTCCTGGTTTCTAATTCATTGATCTCTGCTCTAATCTTGATCACCTGCCTTCTCATGCATGAATTACACCTGTTCTGTTCCAGCTCCAGCTTCTTTAGGTGAGAATATAAAAACTGCATTTTAGATTTTTCTCTTCTTTTGAGTGAGGCTTGGATGGCTAAGTATTTTCCCCTTAGGACTGCCTTTGCAGTGTCCCACAGGTTTTGGACCTATATGTTTTCATTCTTGTTGGTCTCCATAAATTGTTTAAATTGATTTTTAATTTCCTGGTTTACCCAATCATTCTTGAGCAGGATGGTTCCTTAGCCTCCAAGTGTTTGAGTTTCTTCCAGGTTTTTCCTTGTGGTTGAGTTCCAATTTCAGAGCGTTGTGGTCTGAGATTATGCAGGGAATAATTTCAGTCTTTTGGTATCGGTTTTGGTATCGGTTGAGACCTGTTTTGTGACTCAGAGCATGGTCTTTCTGGAGAAAGTTCCCTGTGCATTCGAAAAGAATGAGTATTCTGTTGTTCGGGGGTGTAGTGTTCTGTACATATCTATGAGGTCCATCTGGTCTAGTGTGGCATTCAAAGCTCTTTTTTTCCTTGTTGATTTTCTGCTTAGGTGACCTGTCTGTGCTGGTAGTGGAGTGTTGAGGTCCCCTACTATTAACGTATTATTATCTATACGTCTCTTTATTCTGGTTAAGAGTTGGCTTGTGTATCTAGCTGCTCCCATGTTGGGGGCATAGATATTTATAATTGTCATAATTATATAATTGTTGGATACATCTGTTAAGAATAATATAGTGTCCTTCTGTATCTCTAACTACAGTCTTTAGTTTAAAATCTAATCTGCCTTATAGGAGAATTACAGTCTTTACTTTAAAATTTAATCTGTCTGATAGGAGAATTGCCATCCCAGCTTTCTTTTGAGGTCCATTGGCATGAAAGATGGTTTTCCATCCCTTTACATTTAGTCTGGATGTATCTTTAGTTTCAAGATGCGTCTCTTGTAGACAGCAAATGAATGGGTCATGTCTTTTTATCCATCTGCAACCCTGTGGCATTTTATGGGACCATTTAGGCCATTCACTTTAAGAGTGATTAGTGAGAGATATGATTTTAATGATGTCATGTTGCCTCTGAAGTCTTTGTTTCTATAGATTGTAAATTTCTGTTCTATATCACTCTTGGGGCCTTTTTACTTTTATAGAACCACCCTTAATATCTCCTGTAGGGCTGGATTCGTGGTTACAAATTCAGTCAGTTTCTTCCGATCCTGGAAGGTCCTTATCTCTTCATCAATTCTGAATTGACAGCCTTGCTGGATAAAGGATCCTTGGCTGCATTTTTTTCTGGGATAGAGCTTTGAAAATATGCTGCCACCCCTCCTTATCCTGCCGTGTTTATGTTGACAGGTCTGACGTTATTCTGATATTTTTTTCCTGTGTACATGAGAAATCTTTTTGTCCTGGCTGCTTTCAATACTGTATCCTTGGATCTAATATTTGCAAATTATGCTATGACGTGATGTGGTGTACGTTTCCTGAGGTCGTCCTTGGGAGGGATCCTCTCTGCCTCTTGGATACGAATGTTTGTTTCCCTTGCTAGATTAAGGAAGTTTTCAGCTACAATTTGTTCCAATATCTCTTCTAGACCTCTATCTTTCTCCACCCCCTTGGGGATGGTAATTATTCTGACATTGGAACGTTTCATTGAGTCAGTAATCTCCCATAATCTACATTCTTGAGATTGGATTTTTTTGAGCCAAGTTTCTGTTTTAACTTTCTCTTCTACCATCCCATCCTCCAATTCACAAATTCATTCTTCTGCCTCATTTACCCTGGCCATCAGAGCATCTAGTTCTGACTGCATTTGATTCATAGCATTTTTAATTTCTGTCAGATTCACTCTCATTTCCACCCTTAGAGATTCTATATTCTCATTAATATTTTCATTACTATTTTTTTCAAGCCTACACATCATCTTAACCATTGTAACTCTGAACCCCATTTCTGACAATTTGGTTATATCCATGTCCATCAGTTCTGTGGCAGAGGCCACAGACTCATTTTCTTTTCTTTGCTGAGGGGATTTCTCCTCCTTGTCATTCTGATAAGGAGAGGTTGCGGGGTTGCCTGGAGCCCAAATTATTGACCAGGACCCAGGCAGTGTGCTCTTGTTTTATAGGGACCTTAGGGATGTGGGCTTCTTGGATATTTCAGCCTGCCTTCTGGGGGAGGGGCCTGCCAAGCTGATATTCAGGCAACCCTGTTTGGGTAGAGTTGCCCTGTTTCCTGTGAGGGGAATGGAGATGGGCCCAATGTGAGCTGGTATTTCCAGGCTTTTGTTCTCTGTCGCTTTCCCTGGCGTTTTTCTGTGACTCTTCTGAGAGTCAGAGCAGCAATGGCTGTATCCTAGCCTCCTTCTCAGAACATTGAGATCACCATCAGCTCTCTACTGAGCTCTCTTGGCCTCTTTAACTCTTTTTCTGTAGGTGCTGCCAAAAACCCTGTGGTGTCCCGGGTTGTTCGCCCCACAGCTGCTTTCTCAGCCCTCACTTCCAAGGCCAGCACATCTCTGTCCTTTGTGCTTCTAACACCGCCAGCTGCACCGGTTCCCACGCGCACACTCCCGAGTTCCCTGTTTCAGTGTGGTTTGCGCCTGCTCTGGAGCTCCGGTTTTCAGTCTGGACGCACGCCTGCTCCTGAGCTCCCAGTATCAGTCTCCAGTGAGAGCTCCGGAGCCCCAGTTTTCAATCTGGATGCGTGCGTTCCCGGGCTCATGGTCTCAGTCTGCTCTCTCGCGGGTGCCGGTCCACGAGTACGGCCCGCTCCCCAGCGTAGGTGGCTACCGCTTCCTGGTGCCCAAACACGGTGGCTCCCTCCCTGTTCTGTTTATCTTCTGATATATGTGCACGGATTCATGGCTCCCTGCTTTGTACCTCAATATTCAGTGCTGGAGTTGTTCATTTGTAGATATCCAGATGTATCTTCCTGCATCTCAGGCTGATCCCGTGGGTTTTCAGGATGGTCTGGTACATATGCAGCTCAACTCAGGGGAGCAGCTGAAAAAGCGCTCCTCTACTCCGCCATCTTTTTTTCTCTCCCTGGACTGCAATGTTTTTATTCTCATTTGTTTGCACATTATTTTTTTATTTCTTCTTTAATTTCCTGGTTGACCTGTTCATTCTTTATTATCATATTATTTAAATTCCATGTATATGTGGTCTTTCCAAATTTTTTTTGTGGTTGACTTCAGGTTTCAGAGTTGTGCTCAGAAAAGATGCTTGGCATAATCTCAATCTTTTTGTACTTTTTGAGGTCTGATTTGTGACCTAGTGTGTGATCTATTCTGGAAAATGTCCCATGTGCACTTTCAAGTGTGTGTGTATTCTGTTGCTTTAGGATGAATTGTCTGAATACATCTGTGAAGTCCATCTTGTCCAGTGTGTTATTCAAAGCCATTAATTTTTCCTTGTTGATTTTCTGCTTAGATGATCTGTCCATTGATTTATTTGGGATGTTAAAGTCCCCTACTGTTATTGTATTATTATCAAGTAGTTCCTTTATGTTTGTTATTGTTTTATATATTTGGGTGCTCCCAAGTTGGAGGTATAAATATTTGTAGTTGTTATATATTCTTGTTGGATAGATCCTTTATTATGATATAGTGCCCCCTTCTTCTCTTGTTACAGTCTATGGTTTAAGAATTTAGTTTGATATATGTATTACTATTCTTATTTTCCTTTTACAACCATTTGCATGATAAATGTTTCTCCATCTACTCACTTTCAATCTGCAGGTGTTTTTAGATCTAAAATGAGTCCCTCGTAGGCAGCACATAGATGGGTCTTGTGTTTTTATCCATTCTGACACCCTATGCGTCTTGATTGGCGTGTTTAGGCCATTTACATTCATAGTAATTACTGACAGAAATGTCTTAAGTGCCATTTTGTTACTTTGTCATTGTTTCTGGAGACTTTCTCTGTTTCTTTTGTCAAACTTGGTCTTCCCTTCCCACTCACAGAGTCCCCTTTAATATTTCTTGCAGGACTGATTTAGTGTTTATGAACTTCTTTAGTCATTGTTTCTGGGAAACACTTTAGCTCCCTTGTATTCTGCATCATAGTCTTGCTGGATAGGGAACTCTTGGCTGCATATTTTTCCCTTTGAGCATTGTTGAATATATCATGCTACTCTCTTCTGGCTTGGCAAGTTTCTTTTGAGATAAGTGTAGCTAGCCTTTTTTGTCTTTCTTTATAAATTATGGATTTCTTTTGTCTTGCCATTTTGGGGATTTTTTCTTCATCACTATATTTTGTAAATTTAACTACAATATGTCTTAGTGTTTATCTGCTTTTGTTGATTTTTATGGCAGTTTTCTGTTCTTCCTGGATTTGGATGTCAGTTTCCTTCCCCAGATTAGGAAATTTTTCAGCTATTATTTTCTCAAATAAACTTTCTGCCCTTCTGCCCCCCTTTCTCTTCTTTTTCTGACAGTCCTATGATATGAATTTTATTATATTTGATGGAGTCACTGAGATCCCTAAGTCTATTCTTGTGATCCATCATTCTCCTTTCTTTCTTTTTTTCAGTTTCATCATTTTCCATATTTCTTTTATATCACTTATTCATTTCTTTGCTTCTTCCACTTTGTGTTCATTACATCCAATCAGTTTCAAATCTCAGTTATTGCATTTTTCATTTCTGACTGATTTTTTTTAACATTTTTATCTTTGTGGTAAGGATCTCTCTGATGTCTTCCATGCTTTTCTCAAGCTCAGCCAGTATCTTCATGATTGTTCTTTAAATTCTCCATCAGTTATATTACTTATGTCTGTTTTGCTTAGATTTCTGGCTGTGACCTTTCTTGTTCTTTCTTTTGGGATGATTTCCTTCATCTTGGTATTTTGTCTAGGCCTCTGTATTCTGTGTATTAGAAAATCCTGTTATGTTTCTTTCTCCTGAAAGTCATGGCTTGATAAAGAAGAGGTCATATAGCATCCAGGGCTTGGTGCTTCAGATGGTGTCTCTGGTGTGTGCTGTGTGCACTCTGATGTTGTGTTTTGGATGCTCTATCCCTAGGTCAGTCATATGCAGAGTTTCTCCTTGCCTGCAGTGGGGAGTGTTTGGACCTTGGGTGGTCTGGTCTGCTTTTAAATGAGACATGATGTTACTTCCACTATAACTGAAGCCTTTCAGAATGCTGTAGTCAGTAAATGTGGTATGTGTGTGGGTTTCTGCTGGTCTTCCGGGGATGGGGCCTGATGTACTTGTCCTTAGGCACACTTGCTTGAGAAAAGCAGTATTAGCAGAAGCAGTATCAGCAGAGTGCAGGTTGGTGATACTTGGTGTAAACAGGTTAGGCAGCCAGTGTTGACATTGTGTTCTTTACTGAAGTTGGTTTATGATGAGTGGTTGGGGTGGGAAATGATGCCAGCCAGCTCCTTTGTACCCAGATAAGGGGCTCTGTGCTTCTGCTCTCAGGGAAGTACTCCCAGGAGAGAGAATAATTTCCCTTCATGTGTCCCAGGAATTTCTCAGACCACTGTTTTCACACTGTCTGTCTCTTTGTTGCTTGCCTGCCTGGAGCAGTATAGTGTACTTTGGCTGTATCTCAGCCATGCCTGCTGACTTTTAAAATTCCAAACTTTACACCTTGGTGTGGCAGGGACCTATGCTGTTCTTCTGGGAGATAGTCTTACCATGCTACAACTGATGCAGTTTTGATTGAGAAGGGCAGTTGCACCAGAGCACATGGGTGTGGGATTTGGAGCAAGGCCAGCTAAACAGCCAGTGTCTTATTTAACTGTCCTCAGCAGGTATCGCCATGTTTATGCTGAGGGGCAGGGGAGGAAAATGGCCTCTGTGCCAGCTCTTTTGTCCCGGGAGAGGTGACTCTGAGAATGCCTCCCCTCACAGGTGCACTCCAAGAAGAACGAACAATCTCCCCCTTTGTACTTCAGGCAATTCTCAGATCATACCATCTGCCCAGAGTTCCTTGCTGGCCTTCTCCCTAGGAGTAGGGCAGCACCCTCAGATCTTTATCCCAGCCAAGCCTGCCAACCTCTGAAACTCCAGTCTTTGAGCTCCACTGGTTGTAAAAACTCAAGAAAAGCAGCCCCTCTCATTTTCCCAGCCAATGACTTTGGGGAAGTATTCTCCTTTTATATTCTCCTGTACTCTCCCCTTTCTCTCACCTTTCTTCATGACCAGGGCTCCCTCCCCACCATAGTACCCCTGATCCCTTTCTCCCCCAAACATAGCTCCTCACTTCCTAACTTCCTTGACGTGGCCTCTTCTCTTCCTCTAGTTGCGCAGTTTGTTCCCTCAGTCCTCAGGCTGATTTCTTGGGTTTTTAGAATTAGTTTATAGTTATCTAGCTGTGTTCAAGGGATGAGGCAAGCCTAGGGTCCTCCTATTATGCTGCCTTCTTAGTTCCCCTATATGTCAGTGTTTTCTTATACAGTGTGAATTCCACAGACATGCTTTATGACTTTGATGAACCCTAGCAATTTTTGCTTTCATGGATTTATTTCTTCATAAAAATACTAGAAAATTATATTTTATGGCTGCATTGATATTAGTACAATCAAGTCAGGATTATATTTTTTTTCTTCTCATTTTAAAAGATATTAAAACATGGACCCTTAAAGAATATTGTGGGCGTAGGCACTGTGTTTACCATGCCTAATGAGTATGTTGGCCCTGGCTTCAAAGAGACAGGGACAGTGCCTGTCTTGGCCACCAGTGTATGCTCAATATCAAGTATTGAGTAGATGTTTAATAATAATTCTTGAATAAATAGTTTAAAATTTTGCTAAACAAGAAGCATTTTTAAAAATTTGAGCCACAAAAGACTTTAAAATAATTTTAACTGAGTCAAGATATACTTATTTCATTAAATTTCTTCATTGTTATTTGTACTTTAGTTTTGATGTACTTGAAAAATATTCTACATTCTCTCATCATATTTATTATTTAAATATTACTGATATGATTTTTAAAAATAGATCCTTGACCACCTAGGCTTCTACTTCATGCTGGTTTCCAATACTTGTGATCAAACTGAAGATATAGCTTCATGGTATATATCATAACATTTCATTGTTTTTTTCCAGTAATTTTCTACTGGGTTTCTTTTATTTTAGAAAATAAGAATACAATAGGTAAATTTGCAGGTCTAGCAGGATGTGTAAGAGTTTACTGACAATTTAGAGTCAGTTTTCCTTTGCTGGTACTTAAGATTATGATTTGGACAATGTTTTGAGTTTGCAATTTTGCAGCTTTGCCTAAGGAGTCATCAAGCACTGCTGTATTAATCTATGCTAACTGCATAGTTAGAAGTCCTTGCCTTCAAGGAGTTCAAAGATTATTGCTATCCTTAAAACAATTTCTTTTCTGGGATTAAGATGTATGGTTATATTAGTAACAAAAAAGCTTTATGGAAATTATGGAATAAGAGCAAAATAATTGGTAGTCTTGGGAGAAGAGTCCATCTTAGTCATGTTTGAGCTAAGCAAACTACTCCTGTTCTACTTCTTAGTACATCTTTCTTTTTTTGTGTGTTTGTTTCAAATTTTTATTTAAATTGCAGTTGTTTAACACATAGTGTAATATTGGTGTCAGGACTAGAATTTAATGATTCATCACTTACATATAACACCCAGTGCTCATCACAACACCTGCTCTCCTTAATACCCATCATCCATTTATCCTGTCCCCTGCCCACCACGCTTCCATCAACCCTCAGTATGTTATAGAATATTTATATCCTTCTGCTCCTTTAGGCACTGTTCAAAATGTTATTTTCTACAACTAAGACTCATGACATTATTCTTCTTGAATTAAATATTTTATACTTTTGTATCATGTTGCAATTCTCATGAAACCAGATATTATTCACTTATAGCATTTTAGGTTGCATGATTCAAGATGACACGGCCAAAAGCTCTTTTGTTTCATGAATAACATTTCTCCATTTGTAGGATGCATAATCTCTGAGCAGATTTCCCAACATATATTATCCAGCTAAAGAATGTATATTATTTTTTAATTCCACAAAAGATGTAGCTTAATTTGGTTTCAAACTGGAGTCAAGTCTCACCTCAGTTAAGCCTCCCTTAATGCTTGTTGGTCAGAATCAATCGCTTCTTTCCCTGAGCTCTTCCAATGCAGCATTTCTGTCTCTATTTAGTACTTACTTATTCTGCTTTGGTTATTTGCCTAGTTTTCTTATCTTTTTTAGGAGAAAGTAGGAGTCACTCTATTCATCTTTGTGCTCCCCTAAGCACCTAGCATATATCTTGCACATAGTAGGTCTCTGCATTAAGAATAATTTCAATGAATTTGTAATGTCCATGATATCCTCAGGCCTTCATGCATGTTTTTAGAAGGTATACATATTAACAGTATATATGTGTGAGTGTATTTGATGAAACTCTTAATGTGAAATCTGCTTAGATTTTTTTTTTCAAATTGGATTTTCATCAGCCTGACAGCTTTTAGTGTTTGCAACCTTATCACTACCAGCAGTAAATTTCTTTGAAAATGCCAAGTGAGGGTCATCAAGCTAATGGGTTTTTCCACTATGATATTCTAGGAAATTATGCCATCCAACTTGCCAGAAGTTGCTTCAAGGTCAAACACTGAAATATATAAGTAGAGTACAAGAGTGCCTAGAAGATTCTTTTTTGAAAGACTTTCCTTTTTGTGTGTCTGTATTTCCAATTCTGATTACATATTTCTACTGTCCAATATTACGATGTCCTTTACTACTTTTCAAATTTACAATTAGGATCCAGCATTTATTTGAATTCTCAGCTCACTGGATATTTCAGATAATGTGACCCGTTAGCAAGCATTTCTTTGACTCTAAGGAACAAGGAATGAAATCAGGAAAATGAAATAGCAACACTTCATCTGGAAATGGCTTTCTATAGAGCAAGTCAACTCTGATCAAGAGTTAGAATATTATCACACAGGTCCACTGAATGGGCTGAGCAACCTCTCTTCTCACTTATTCATGTGTAATGTTTGGAAGATGTTGGATATCTTGATAGACAATAAGAACATAGAGCTCCCCCTCACACAGACTTTCTGAAAACATTATTCCTCCCTGGCCACTTCTTGTCCAGTTATTCACTCAAGACAGGTCTTCAATCACCTGGCCAATTATAAAACACAACACTTGCTCCCTGTTTACTCTCTGGTTTCCTATTTACTTTGACACATCTCTAATCATTGGATTCATTAAAATAAAAAATACCATCCTGAAAAGGCATTAAGTATATGACAAAGGCCCCAGCTTGAGCCTAAGCTGTGCTCAGGTATGTTTCAAAATGCCCCAATAGACAGTGTATATATATTCCTTGAAGGCAGGGACCATCTCTCTTATATTTTCTGAGCTGCACTTCTATCTTCATTGTTACTTTTGAGCTTCTGGTTTGACATTTTTCCTGTTTGATTTTTTAATTTCACATCTGATTTTGGCTTGGTTTGATTCCACCTGCCCTCCTTGAACATGTCAGTGAC
Organism: Ailuropoda melanoleuca; assembly: GCF_002007445.2. Lineage (NCBI taxonomy): Eukaryota > Metazoa > Chordata > Mammalia > Carnivora > Ursidae > Ailuropoda > Ailuropoda melanoleuca. Next base: position 61,625 of record NW_023254864.1, on the reverse strand, counting down.
AATTAAGGGAATCAAGGAAGAGTGCTATATAGAAGGGTGGGAGGATAGAGGGCTGCAAAATGGGGGGAAAAGATCACTAAGTTTCAGACATATGATGATAAGGGAATTGAGAAATAAGGGGGCCATATTTTGGGATGAGATTTCACCTCTCCAGTCACCAACCTTCACCCCAGGAATCCTTAGATTTTAGGAAAGGTATTGGACTTCTCATTGTGTAAGTAATGTGATTTACATAATTTTACAGTTGGATATTACGTGAAAGCATGATTTCAGAAGACTGGAGGACTTGGCAACATTTGGGTATTGCAGCAATGTGGATATATATATATATATATATATATATATATATATTATATATAGCTATCTTTGTTAAAAATCCTGGGTTGGATTTTTAACCTGCATGAAGAGCAAGATCAAAGAGGATGGCAGAGAAATCTTCCTTTACCTTTGTGCCAAGGGAGTATATGAAAATTTTAACTCAAGGTGTAACAGTGGGTATGATTCAGGAAAATACCAAAGAAGACTCTAATTGAGTTCCTATAAAGAAATAAGTTCTTTAATTCAATGTCATCTGTTATTAACCACGAAGAACATGCCAATGCAATGTACCAATAAAGTAGATTTCTATTATGCCTACCTTGAAGTGCTTTTTGTAATGAAGTCATTGGCAAGCTCTATTTTTAAAGGCAAGCAAGAGAAAAATAGTAAAACTCAATTTTCTACATTTCTATTGATCACAGAATGGAAATGTTATTTATTGTCTCTTTGTCAAGAAATGGGAATATATAGCTTAAAAAATGTTAAAACTTTGATTTAGTTTTCTTCTCCTCCTCTCCAGTAGTTCTCTGAGTATTTTAAAAGGTAAAAAGCCTAAAAAATTGTCCTTTGATATCTGGTGTCTGGACACTGATTAGAATCATAGCAAACGTTTTGATTTTGAGGAAGTAAAACAGAATATTATGTCAATGCTAGGATAAAGTATACAACGCAAATAAGAAAATGTTAAATAGTCTTCAGACACTAATACTTTGAATTTGTAATAAGTTTTCATTAAACACATTTCTTGGGTTAGTGATAAATTATAAGAAATAGATTTGATTGTGACCTGTAACATGTTCAACAACAAAATAAATATGCTTATAAAATTAAATGGTTTAATTCTGTATAATTTTCAGTATGTTACAGTTGTATGTATTTCTGTGTAGGAAGAAGTGTTAGAGCAAAACACAATCTGTTAGTAAACTAAATATGAGAAATCCTAAAACTTTTATGTCAATATATTCTTGATTTTCAAAGTGAAAGGGATGCTGCACCTCTTACTTGGTAAGTTTTGGTCCTTGCTTCTTGTTTTATGTGTGGGGGATTGGTTAAAACAAAGCTTGCTTTGGGAACTGGAAGAAACAAAGATGCCTGAGTATATACTATTAAGTCATTACATTTTTTTTTTCTTAGCTAGTTTTTTTTTTCTGTATAATTGAAGTATAATTAACATACAATGTTATATTAGTTTCAGGTGTACAATATAATGATGCAACATTTCTATACATTATTAAGGACTCATCACAATTATATTCTTAACCCCCTTTATCTATTTTAGGCATTTCCTCACCCACTTCCCCTCTGGTAACCACTAGTTTGTTCTCTGTATTTAAGGGTCTGGGGTCTTTTGTTTATCTCTTTTTTTCTTTGTTTGTTCATTTGTTTTGTTTCTTAAATTCCATATATAAGTGAAATCATATGATATTTGTCTATCTATGACTTATTTCACTTAGCATTATATCCCATAGGTCCATCCATATTTTTGCAAATGGCAAGATCTCATTATTTTTCATGGCTGATTAATAATCCGTTATTCCATTATATATGTTCCATTATCTATTCATCTATCAATGGACACCTGGGTTTCTCCCATATCTTGACTATTGTAAATAAGGCTGCAATAAACATAGGGGTGCATATATCTTTTTGAATTAGTAGTTTCATTTCCTCTGAGTAAATACCCAGTAGTGGAATTACTGGATCATATTGTAATTTTCTTTTTAATTTTTTAAGGAAACTCCACACTGTTTTCCACAGTTGCTGCACCAATTTGCATTCCAAAAGTGCACAAAGGTTCCTTTTCCACATCCTTGCCAACAATTTATATTTCTTCTCTTTTTGATTCTAGCCATTCTGACAGGTGTAAGGTGATATCTTTTATTTTTTATTTATTTTATGATATGGTATTATTTGATATGATATGATATATTATTTATTTTTTGTAGGGTGATAGCTAATTGTGATTTTGATTTGTATTTCCCTGATGATTAGTGATGTTGAGCATCTTTTCATGTGGTTGTTAGCCATCTGGATGTATTCTTCAGAAGAATGTCTATTCAGGTCTTCTGCCCAATTTTTAAATCGATTATTTGAGGGGTTTTTGGTGTTGAGTTGTATAAGTTCTTATATGCTTTGGATATAATCCTCTTGATGGATATATAATTTGCAGAGATGTCTCCCATTCATTAGGTTGTCTTTTTTGCTTTGTGGATGGTTTCTTTCACTGTGCAAAAGCTTTTTATGTTGGTTTAGACTCAATAGTTTAATTTTGCTTTCGTTTCCTTTAACTGAGGAGACATACCTAGAAAAATATTTGTATTATTTATGTTAAAGAAATTACTGCCTATATTTTCTTCTAGAAGTTTTATGGTTTCAGATCTCACATTTAAGTCTTTAAACTATTTTGAGTTTATTTTTGTGTATGGTATAATAAAGTAGTCCATTTTCATTCTTTGCATGTAGCTGTCCAGTTTTCCCAGCACCAAGTTGAAGAGACTGTCTTTTCCCCATTGTATATTCTTGCCTCCTTCATCATAGTCATAGATTAGTTGACCATATAAATGTGGATTTATTTCTGAAATTTTTATTCTGTTCTATCTGGCTATGTGTCTATTTTTCTGCTTACACCATACTGTTATGATTACTACAGCTTTGTAGAGTATTTTTAATTCTGAGATAGTGATATATCCAGCTTCTTTTTTTTTTAACATGGCTTTGGTTATTCAGGGTCTTTTGTGGTTCCATACAAATTTTAGTATTACTTATTCTAGTTCTGTGAAAAATGTTTGTATTTTCATAGGGATTGAATTAAATCTGTAGACTGCTTTGTGTAGTATGGACATTTTACCAATATTGGTTCTTCCACTCCATGAGCATGGAATAACTTTCCATTTGTTTGTGTCATCTTCAATTTCTTTCATCAGTGTTTTAAATCTTTCAGAGTACAGGTTTTTCAGCTCCTTGGTTAACTTTATTCCTCGGTATTTTATTATTTTTGGTGCAGTTATCGATGTGATTATTTTCTTAATTTCTCTTTCTTCTACTTCACTATTAGTGTCTAGAAATGAAAAAGCTATCTGTATATTAATTTTGTATCCTGTGACTTAACTGATTTCATTTATCAGTTCTAGTAGTGTCTTGGTGGGGTCTTTTGGGTTTTCTGTATATAGTAACATGTCATCTGCGAACAGTGAAAGTTTTACATCTTCCTCACCAATTTGGATGTCTTTTATTCTTTTTTCTTGTCTGATTGCTGTAGCTAGGACTTCTAGTCCTCTGTTGAATAAAGATGGTGAGAGTGGACATTCTTGTCTTCATGATCTGAGAGGAAAAGCTCTTGGTTTTTCCCCATTGAGGATGATGATAGCTATGGGGTTTTCATATATGGCTTTTATTATGTTGAGTATGTTCCTTCTTAACCTACTTTGTTGAGGGTTTCTATCATGAATGGATGTTGTACTTTTTCAAATGCTTTTTCTGCATCTAATAAAATGATCATCTGATTTTTACCCTTTCTCTTATTAATATGATGCATCACATTGATTGATTTGCAAATATTGAACCACCTTTGTATCCCTGGAATAAATCCCACTTGATTATGGTGAATGATTTTTTTAATGTATTATTAGAATTGGTTTGCTAATATTTTGTTGAGGATTTTTGCATCTATTTTCATCAGAGATATTGGCCTGTAGTTTCCTTTATCCTTTCTTTCTTCTTTCTTTCTTTCTTCTTTCTTTCTTTCTCTCTTTCTTTCTTTCTCTCTCTCTCTCTCTCTTTCTTTCTTTCTTCTTTCTTTCTTTTTTTGTAGTGCCTTTATCTGATTTTGGTATTAGGGTAATGTTGGCCTTGTAAAATGAATTAGAAAGCTCTCCCTCCTCTTATATTTTTTGGAGTAATTTGAGAAGAATGGCTTTTAATTCTTCTTTAAATGTTTGGTAGAATTTCTCTTGGTAGAAATGTTTGGTAGAATTTCTCTTTGAAGACAAGTGGCCCTGGTGTTTTGTTTCTTGGGAATTTTTTGATTACTGATTTAATTTCGTGGCTAGTAATCTATCTCTTCAAATTTTCTATTTTTCCTGATTCAGTTTGGAAGGTTATATGGTTCTAGGGATTTATTCATTTCTTCTAGCTTGTCCGAACTCTTTTTCATATAATTTTTCATAATATTCTCTTATAATCTTCTGTGTTTCTTTGTTGTTGTTGTTAAATTCAATTAGCCAACATATAGAATATCATTAATTTCAGATGTAGAGTTCAGTAATTCATCAGTTGCATATACTACTCAGTGCTCATCACATGTGCCCTCATTAATGCCCATCACCCAGTTACCCCATCACCCCACACATCTCCCCTCCAGCAACCCTGTTTCTTTCCCATAGTTAAGAGTCTCTCACGGTTTTTCTCCCTCTCTGATGTCTTCCTATTCAGGTTTTTCCTCCCTTCCCCCACAATCCTCTGCACAGTTTCTTATATTCCTCATATGGGTGAAACCATATCATAATGGTCTTTCTCTGATTGACTTATTTTACTCAGCAAAATACCCTCCAGTTCCACCTGCATCAACGTAAATGGTAAGATTTCATCCTTTCTGATTGCTGAATAATATTCAATTCATCAGAATAAAATAATATTCTTATATATATATATATAGTATACTCTAATACAACATCTTTATCCATTCATCTGTTGATGGGCATCTTGGCTCTTTCCACAGTTTGGTTATTGTGGACATTGCTGCTATAAACATTGGGGTGCCTGTGCCCTTTCAGAACACTACATTTGTGTCTTTGGGGTAAATCCCTAGTAGTGTAATTTCTGGGTTGTAGAGTAGTTCCATTTTTAGCTTCTCAAGGAACCTCTGTACTGTTTTCCAGAGTGACTGTACCAGCTTGCATTCCCACCAACAGTGTAAGAGGGTTCCCCTTTCTCCACATCATTGACAACATCTGTTGTTTCCTGACTTGTTCATTTTAGCCATTCTGACTGGTGTGAGGTGGTATCTCATTGTGGTTTTGATTTATATTTCCCAGATGCCAAATGATGCTGAACATTTTTTGATGTGTCTGTTGCCCATTTGTATGTCTTTGAAGCAATGTATGTTCATGTCTTCTTCCCATTTCTTGACTGAATTTTTTTGTTTTTTGGGTGTTGAATTTGAGAAGTTCTTTATAGATCTTGAATACTAGCCCTTTATCTGAAATACCATTTGCAAATATCTTCTTCCACCCATAGATTGCCTTTAGTTTTTTTGACTGTTTCCTTTGCTGTGCAGAAGCTTTTTATCTTGGGGCACCTGGGTGGCACAGTGGTTAAGCGTCTGCCTTCGGCTCACGGTGTGATCCTGGCATTATGCGATCAAGCCCCACATCAGGCTCCTCCACTATGAGCCTGCTTCTTCCTCTCCCACCCCCCCTGCTTGTGTTCCCTCTCTCGCTGGCTGTCTCTATCTCTGTCAAATAAATAAATAAAATCTTTAAAAAAATAATAAAAAAAATTAAAAAAGAAGCTTTTTATCTTGATGAAGTCCCAATAGTTCATTTTTGCCCTTGCTTCCCTGGCCTTTGGCGATGTGTCTAGGAAGAAGTTGCTGTGGCTGAGGTCGAAGAGGTTGCTGTCTTTCTCCTTGAGGATTTTGATGGATTCCTGTCTCACATTTAAGTCTTCCATCCATTTTGAGTCTATTTTTGTGTATGGTGTAAGGAAATGGTCCAGTTTCATTCTTCTTCCTGTGGTGTCCAATTTTCCCAACACCAGTTGGGGAAGAGACTGTCTTTTTTCCATGGGATATTCTTTCCTGCTTTGTCAAAGATCAGTCGACCATAGACTTGAGGGTCCATTTCTGGGTTCTCTATTCTGTTCCATTGGTCTATGTGTCTGTTTTTGGGCCAATACCATGCTGTCTTGATGCTTACATCTTTGTAGTATAGCACGAAGTCCAGCATTGTGATGCCACCAGCTTTGGTTTTCTATTTCAACATTCTCCTGGCTATTCGGAGTCTTTTCTAGTTACATACAAATTTTAGGATTGTTTGTTCCAGCTCTTTGAAAAAATGTCAATGGTATTTTGATAGGGATTGCATTGAATGCATAGATTGCTCTGGGTAGCATAGACATTTTAATAATATTTATTCTTTCAATCCATGAGCATGGAATATTTTTCCATTTCTTTCTGTCTTTCTCAATTTCTTTCATAAGTATTGTGTAGTTTTTAGAATATAGATCCTTTATCTCTTTGGTTGGGTATATCCTTGCTATCTTATGCTTTTGGTACAATTTTAAATGGAATGATTCCTTAATTTCTCTGTCTTCTGTCTTGTTAGTGTATAAAAATGCAACCAATTTCTGTGCATTGGTTTTATATCCTGCCATGTTGCTGAATTGCTGTATGAGTTCTAGCAATTTGGGGTGGAGTCTTTTCTGTTTTCCACATAAAGTATCATGTCTTCTGTAAAGAGAGAGAGTTTGACTTTTTCTTTCCCAATTTGAATGCCTTTTATTTCTTTTTGTTGTCTGATTGCTGAGGCTAGGGACTTCCAGTATTATGTTGAACAATTGTGTTGAGAGTGACCTGACCTTAGGAGAAAAGTTCTGTTTTTCCCCATTGAAAATGATATTTGGTGTGGGCTTTTCATGGATTGCTTTTATGATATTGAGGTATGTTCCCTATATCCCTACACTGTGGAGATTTTTAATAAAGAAAGGATGCTATATTTTGTTAAATGCTTTTTCTGTATTAATTGAGAGGATCATATGTTTCTTGTCTTTTCTTTTGTTAATGTAATGTATCATGTTGATTGATTTGTGGATGTTGAAGCTCCCTTGCAACCTGGGAATAAATCCCACTTGGTTGCTGTTAATAATCCATTTAATATACTGTTGGATCTTATTGGCTAGAATCTTGGCAAGAATTTTGGCATCCATGTTCATCAGGGATATTGGCATTTAATTCTCTTTTTTGATGGGGTCTTTGTCTGGTTTTGGGATCAACGTAATGCTGGCCTCATAGAAAGAGTTTGGAAGTTTTCCTTCCATTTCTATTTTTTGAAACAACTTCAGAAGAACAGATATTAGTTCTTTTCTAGATGTTTGGTAGAACTCCCCTGGGAAGCTATCTGGCCCTGGACTCTGCTTCGTTGGGAATATTTTTAAAGATGTAATATATATATATAACTTTGTTTACAATTTTGGGATCTATTGTCTTCTAACAAATAGACCAAAATACACCCAGGACAAAGAGTATCACCCTGTTTTTCCACCTGTTAGATTATATTCTCTCTTCTTTCCCTTTTCTTTCTTTTTTGGTTTCTGATCTCTTCCCATTTGTCTAGTGTATACCTTGCTGGGATTGTGGTTGATATTTTTTATTTTGTTCTCTCATTCATCTATTCTTCTCTGAACAAAAGTACTAGGAAAAATTCACCCCAAAAGGAAGGACAGGAGGTTGTACTAACTGCCATAGATTTAATTGATAGAGATATAAGTAAGATGTTGGTTGTAAAATTTTAAATAATGATTATAAAGATACTAGCAGGACTTGAAAAAAGCATAAAAGACATTGAAGAATCCCTTAGTGCAGATATAAAAGTACTAAAATCTAATTAGACCAAAATTAAAAATGTTTTAACTGAGATGCAGTCTAAACTGGACACTCTAATGGCCAGGGTAAATGAGGCAGAAGACAGAATCAGTGACATAGAAGACAAAATTATGGAAAGATAGGAAGCTGAGCAAAAGATAGAAAAACAACTACTGGATCATGAGTGGAGGCTTCAAGAAATCAGTGATATGATAAAGCAAAACATATGTTTCCTGCCGTATGTTCCTTGTGCACTTGAAGAGAATGTGTATTCTGTTATTTTAGGATGGAATGTTCTGTGTATTTCTGTTATATCCATCTGGTCTAATGTGTCATTCAAAGCCACTGTTTTCTTCTTGGTTTTCTGTCTGGATGATCTATCCATTGATGTAACTGGGGTGATAATGTCCTCTACTATTACTGTATTACTGTGAATTTCTTCCATTATGTCTGCTATGTTAATTGTTGCTTTATGTATTTGAGTGTTCCCATGTCTCATGCATAGATATTTACAAATGTTATATCTTTTTTTTCTTTTTTTTTTAATTTTATTTTATTATATTGTGTTAATCACCATACAGTACATCCCCAG
>NW_023254864.1:44786-53036 GCF_002007445.2 Ailuropoda melanoleuca | reverse complement strand
CTATCCAGCTCAACTCAGGGGACCGGCTGAAAAAGGTGTCCCCTACTCCTCCACCATCTTAACCTCCCCCCAAATGTTATATCTTCTTGTTAGATTGTTCCCTTTATCTCTATGTAGAGTTCCACTTTGTCTCTTATTACGGTCTTTGTTTTAAAGTCTATTTTGTTCTGTATAAGTTTTGCTATTCCATCTTTCTCCTTTTATTTGCATGGTAAATTTTTTCCATCCCTTCACTTTTGATCTGAATATATCTTTAAGGTCTGAAGTGAGTGTCATGTAGGCAGCATAAATGGGTCTTGCTTTTTTTTTTCCATTCAGTCACACTTGTCTTTTGATTGAGGTATTTAGTCCATTTACATTTAAAATAATTATTGATAGGTATGTACTCATTGCCATTTTGTTACTTGTTTTATGGTTGTTTGTTTTTGTAGTTCTTCTCTGTTACTTTCTTCTCTTGTTCACTTCTCTTTTGGTTTGATGGTTTTCTTTTGTGTTATGATTGGATTTCTTTCTCTTTATTTTTTGTGTACCTATTATAGGTTTTTGATATGCAATTACCAATAGGTTTATATATAACATCTTATGCATATAGCAGTCTATATGTATTGCTTAAATGTTTGCTTAATTTTGAACCCAATCTAAAAGACTAAATTTTTACTCTCCTCCCCCACATTTCATATATATGATATCAATTTATATCCTCTTATTTTGTGAATCCCTTGACTGTTTTTTGTAGATATTATTTATTTTACTCTTCTTGTGCTTTAACCTCCATATTGGTTTTATAAGTGATTAATCTACTACCTTTATTATATTTTTGCATTTACATGTGAATATTTTCCTTTCATAATTATCTCACTCCTGGTTATGGCTTTTTCTTTCTGCTCAAATAATTTTTCTTTAAAGTCTCTTGTAAGGCTGGCTTAGTGGTAGTGAACCCCTTTAACTTTTGTTTATCTGGGAAACTCTTTATTTCTCTTTCCATTCTTGCTGGATAGAATATTCTTGGTTGCAGGTTTTTCCCTTCATCACTTCAAATATATCATGCCTTTGGCCTGCAACGTTTTTGCTGAAAAGTCAGCTGATAGCTTACAGTATTTCCCTGTATGTAATGTTTTTATTTCTCTTGCTGCTTTTAAAATTCACCCTTTTTTGGTACTTTTTTGCCAGTTTATTATGTGTCTTGATGTGGACCTCCTTGGGTTAATTTTGTTGGGAACTCTCTGTGCTTCCTTGTTCTAGATGTCTGTTTCTTTCCCCAGATTAGGGAAGTTTTTAGCTATTATTTCTTCAAATAAATTTTCTTTCCCTTCTCTTTCTCTTCCCTTCATGAAATCCCTATAATGCCAATGTTATCATGCTTGATAATGTTGCTGAGTTCTCTTAACCTATTCTTATTTTTTATTATTCTTTTATCTTTTTTGCAGTTCAGCTTCATTGCTTTCTATTACCCTGTCTTCCAGGTTGCTGATCCATTCTTCTGCCCCCTCTAATTCATTCCTTCTGGTATATTTTTAAAATTTCAATTGTTGGTTTTTTCATCTCCGACTGGTTCTTCTTTATATTTTCTATTTCTTTATTGAGGGTCTCATTGAGATCCTACACTCTTCTTAAGTCACTGAGTATCTTTATGACCATTACTTTGAATTCTTTATCAGGCATATAGCTTATCTTCATTTCACATAGCTCTTTTGCTGTAGCTTTGTCCTGTTCTTTCATATTCATCTGTCTCCTCTTTTTTTGTCTCTTTGTTCGTTTGTTTATATGTATTAGGAAACTCATCTACATCTCCTGATTTGAACTCAGTGGCCTTACAAAAAAAGGCTCTGTGGTATCCTGTAGTGCAATGTTCCCTGCCCACCAGAACCAGTCACTCAAGTGATGTGTCCTATGTGGGCTCCATGCACTCTACTGTTATGGCTGAGCTATGTTTGCTTCCAGTTCAGTTGACACCAATGGCCCACTTTGCCTCTTGTGCACACACCAGGCAGGTTTTGGTCCCTCTGCTATTAATGTGCCTGTCTGAGAATGCTGTGGGCTTATTGGGTGGTCAGCAGTCAGACCAGATGTCTGCCCTCAGTCCATCTGCAGGGGCTACAGTTAAATAGATCAATTGGTGACTCTTTCTGTGCTGCCAGCTAAAGTTTGGCTGCTGGAATTGTGGGCATACTGGCATGTGTGGTTATCTTTCCAACTCCCCAGGGCAGGAGTCACTTTAACATAACACCAGTTTTTCCCAATGTTGCTTGCAGGGTGTGTCAGGGTAAGAGCTGCTTTGGAGAGACAGCTGCTCCGTGGGGCCAGTTGGATGGGTTGGATCCATAGGAGAATGTGGGGGTGGGGCATGCAGTGCTAGCAAGTTAGGTGGTAAGTGTTCTTGCTGATTCCTGCAAGTGTCTGGCTATCTAGGCTTTTGAGTGTGTGTGTGTGTGCATGTGTGTGTGTGTGTGTGTGTGTGGTGGGGCATGTGAGGAGAAATGGCACCTCTTAGCAATTTTGGTTATTGAGAAATCTCTTAAAGATCACTACCCCTTCAGCACACATTCTGAGATTAGTAAACACATCTCCTTCACATATACCCCAGATACTTTTCAAACTGCTGCTTCTGTGCTGCATTTCAGTGGGGTTATTTATTATGTTGTCTCTTTAAGGGTGCAGACTCAGTTTTCTGTAACCCTTCAGCTCTCCTGGAGATAAACCTTTGACTTTTAAAGTACCTGAATTTAAGCCCCACTGATTGTAAAAACTCATGAAGTTAAGTCCCACTGGTTTTCAAAGCCAAATGTCATAAGGACTAGTCTTCCCAGTGCCTGATATGTCTGATAATGGGCTCTGCTCCTCTCCCTTCTTCATGTTTGTGGTGTCGCTCCTGTTTGTGGTAAGTCTCCTTGGGTGTTTGGTTCCTGATAGCATTTCTACCCTTCCTACCCTTCTTGATGTGGCCTCCTCTCTATGATTAACTGTGGAAAGTCTGTTCTTCCAGTTTTCAGGGTGTTTGTGGAGTTAGTTGCACAGATTCGCTGTTATCTTAATTTGTCTGTGGGATGAAGTGAGCTCAGGATCCTCCTACTCCACTGCTTTTGCAGAAGTCCAGTCATTATATCTCAAAGTGTCTTCAGGGAGGAAATAATAATTACTGTAATAATCTGGTAGTTTCTTGTCTATGCAAGTCTAAGTAATTTGGAGGGGGACAGTGCACATCAGGCACTGTTTTGTATCTAGAAGCTTCATTAATGAACAAGCACCTATATATTCAAGGAAAAGAACAGATGCATGGTCTCAGACAATTATATAAACCCAATACTCCATGTGCTGAAAAAAATCAAAGGCCCACATAGAATTAGAGATATAGTTTTCTTCTTTTCATAAGAAAGGGGAAGGTAAGGCAATTTATTAAAATAAACTGTAAAATGTCCTCAAACAATTGAAGGTTGTCATTAGCTTTTTTGTAATACGGAAATTATTTTTCTATCTCTATTATATTGTCAAGGTTATCTTTCATCAGGAGGATTTTGTAATTTTGCATTGATCTAGATACTGTTACTTATTTTCAAAACTAGTGTATGCAAATTATGATTAAATTCCTGAGTGTTTAATCTTCTGAATATCATTAAAAAAAACAGGAATGATGATACAAGAAGATGATAATTAACTCATGATGAATAATTTATTTTATAGCTTGAAACCCTGTACAAAACAAAGTTGTTGTGAATTTTCAAGCAGATTCCAGTTGAGATACCAGTACATTTAAGCTATGTGCATAGTATTATATATTAAGTGATAAATCTCAGTATAAAAGCCATGCACTTAATGTTTTTTAGTTTATAATGTTCATTCTGAAATTCCCAGCTTGGGACCCTAAAGGAATTATAATATCCAAATAATGTTGTTATAGTAAACATCTTTTAATTTTTTCAGCTTTCCTGCAAAAAAGGTAGCAAAATCTACTTTGACTTTAGGTAGACTTTATATTTTAGAAGTTTATAGCAATTACAATTAATCTTTTTAAAGATGGTGAGTGAATACAACCATATTTTGATTACAGATTATAAATAATGGAAACCATTAGACATCATAGGATTTACCAAGATCAAACACCATGTTATTCATAGATTATATTGAATTCTCAGGTCAAGAAGGAACCCCTTGATCCACTGTCTATTTATTTATCTTATAATCTTTCACTTTAAGTAATTAGCACTTATGTGCATGCTAAGAATTTACAATAATCTTATGAGACATGAACTCTTATGATCCCCATTTTATTGAGGAGGAATGTGGTATAGTACAAATAGTATGAATTTTAGCATCACACAGACTTGTTTAAATCGTGAATTCACCACTTACTAATACTGTGTCTATGGGCATTTAATATGTACTAATGTCTCTGAACCTCAATTTCTTTTATACAAAATGAAGGGAGATACTAGGTACTCCACAAAGTTATTATAAACATTAAAAAAGAATATTGGAAACACCTGGCAGTTTCTGGCATATAATAATTTCTCAATACAATTTAGTATTTTCACCATTTCCTTTAGCCCCTGTGTTAGTCAAAACTCCTAGTTAGAGTGATGGAAAACCACATTAAACAAACTTTAAAAAAGGAATATATTCATTCATTTAGTTGGAAATTCAGAGGGTTCCATCCATGGCATTAGAATGTGTTTCTTTCTTTTGGTGCTGCTTACCACTGTTTTGCTTATTTTCAGGCACACTATCAATCCAGTTGTTTTAAAATCTTAATCAGCTTTTTGCCAGTTTTCATCTGGTTAGTTTCTTGGATTGGTAACCTAAGACACATATCTCTTTGAGTCATAGTCCTTGAATCTGGGTCTCAGAGTTTCTGCCTTTAAGCAACAGATTAACCTTTTTTTTTTTATTGACACAGCCCCTAGTTAAATGGCATCTCAATCTCACTCTTTCTTGGGACAAGTAGTAGAAGGTTAGGGTGTGGTGGAGGTACAGTTGATTTTGGACTCTAAAATGCAGGCACTTGTGTCCTTTGTCACACAGGGAATGCACAGACTAAGGTCCTTGGTAGAGAACTGGGGGATACATATCAGTCTTATCTCCTGCTATATCTAGTGTTCTCCAAGTTTGTTCATACTAAGTTTAATTTGGAGTAGAATATACAGCACTTCCAACTTGGTAAGCTTCATGATTATCTGCCCATCACCCATTTTTTATTGCTGCCCATAAGCAGAAAGTATTTTTATTTTCTTCCCTCTCTGCTTTCATACACACCAGTTTGGACCAGTTTTAATCCACCTGATAGGTCCTTATTCAAGGTCAAAAACAATAGTCAATGAAATGTAATACCCTGAAGTATTTATATCAAGTCTCTAAACTTTGGTCAGCCCAAAGTCCAAGTCCTAAGATACAACAGGGGCAGTTTAATAAGCTAGTGCAAAACAGAGTTTGCCAATTTCAGGCTGGCTGGGGGAAAGAGAATCCAGTGTTCCACATTCCAGCTGCAATCAATCAGTTACACTTTTGGGATTGGTCACTTTCCAATATCCTTCTTCTATATATCAAGATCAATTTTCTGAGCAGAATTTGGATTTAAAGGTACATAAAACCATTTCAAATTTGTTTGCATTTATTGACTCACATAACAAAGATGTTCTGGAATGGCTGAATTTAAAGTTTCAAATCATAAGAACGTGATCCCTCTCTAAGAAAATGAGGAATTAGAGTACGGAATGTTGGAATTAAACACAGGGTGCAATGCTAGAGCAGAAATGATAACAATGAAAAGCAAAATAAAATATCCTCATCCCTTAAAAATTTCCTGGTGTAGTGGGAGATCAGTCTATATAACATTCAAAATCTTAAGGAGGAAGATCATGAGAAGCGGTCTTTGAAAAGGAAGATAAATGAAGGGAGAAGCTAAGCTTTCTTGGAAACATATGCAGTTGAAGAGAGAAGTAGAATTATCTATAGTTTGTATATAATTCAGTTGTACAGACATATGCTATCAGTTGTATTTGTATACAGATATAGATTTATACACATTTGAGGCAAAGTACCATTAAATGAATTCTTCAAACACTAAAATCAGGTGTCCTTAATTCACTGAGTTATGCAGTAGATTGATTGCCTATGAAGGGGAGAACAATTTAACCACCTCAAAATATGCCACTTTGGCATAATGATTATTTTAAAGTTACTTGAGAAACAACTGGTGCAAGGACACTCTGACCCTCCTTTGTCTCCATGAAAGCAGGAAATAAATCTCCCACATGAAGGTGTTTTCTCCATATCGGAAGGGAAGAAGGCACCCTTACCACCAGAGATAGGGTTTTAAGGCCTAGAAGGCTATATAAACAAACCTTGTTACTTTCTCACTAATTTACTACCCCAAACCCAAACTTTGTTTTGTCAATTCTTCACAAATCTATTGATTGTTTTTTATCTAAAAGGTATAAAAGCTGCTTACTTTGTTCATTTCTTTGAATCCCATATCTTTGGGGCCCCAATATATATAATATTAAATTTGTTTTTCTCCTGTAATCTGTCTTATGTCAATTTAATTATTAGACCAACCAAAGAAACTAGAAGGGAATAAGGGAAAATTTTTCCTCCCATACACCAATGTTGTCCTGGGTGCTATGTTCCTTAAGTCCCACCAAATCTTTCAAATAAACGTTTTCACAGATGTTAGTAGTTTCTAAATGATACTCAGGACTTTAATAATACAATCTTTAATCCATTAATATGAGATGCCTATTAAGCTGAAATGTTAAATTTTGTTTTGATAATTTTTTGGCTGCAATCCTTCCAGCATTCATTTAAATGTATTTCTTTCTTTTTATTTTTAAATTTTTTTATTTGTTTATTTTTTATTATATTATGTTAGTCACCATACAGTACATCATTAGTTTTTGATGTGGTGTTCCGTGATTCATTATTTGTGTATAACACCCAGTGCTCCATGCAATACATGCCCTCCTTAATACCCATCACCGGCCTAGCCCAATCCCCCAACCCCGCCCCTCTGAAGCCCTCAGTTTATTTCCCAGAGTCCATAGTCTCTCATGGTTCATTCCCCCTTCTGTTTACCCCCCCTTTCTTTCTCCCCTTCTTCTCCTACTGATCTTCCTACTTCTTATGTTCCATAAATGAGTGAAACCATATGATAATTGTCTTTCTCTGGTTGACTTATTTCGCTTAGCATTATCTCCTCCAGTCCCATCCATGTTGCAGCAAATGCACCCCAATGTTCATAGCAGTATTGTCCACAATAGCTAAATCATGGAAGGAGCCAAGATGCCCTTCAACAGATGACTGGATTAAGAAGATGTGGTCCATATATACAATGGAATATTACTCAGCCATTAAAAAGAATGATTTCTCAACATTTGCTGCAAAATGTATTTCCTTTAATCATAAAGATGATGTCAAAACCCATTTAGAAGTGTATACAGAATTCTCATTAGCAACATGAGGAAATTTTTCATTGACTTGATTGAAGGAAAAGATGAGCATTTCCATACATTTTCTTGAAAGGGAACATAAAATCCCATTCTCCAACTGATGAAGTCAAAATATTGAGTTTAGCTGGTCTTTTATTTTTTTAAATTAGTTTCAGAGGTATAACTTAGTGATTCATCAGTTGCATATAACACCCAGTGCTCATTTTATCAAGTGCCCAACTTAATGCCAATCATAGAATTATCACACACTCCCACCTCCCCTCCAGCAACCCTTAGTTTATTTCCTAGAGTTCAGCACCTCTTATGGTATGCCTCCCTCTCAATTTTCATCACAATTTATTTTTCCTTCTCTTCCCCTATGTGCATCTGTTTTGTTTCTTAAATTCTTCATATGATGAAATCACTGTCTTGATTATTGTAGATTTATAGGAGATATTTTTTATCATTTTATTTTATTTTATCATGATAAATGTACTCTTTAATCACCATCTCATATTTCCCCCATACTCCCACCCACCTCCCCTCTGGTAAATATCAGTTTATTCTCTATAGTTAAGAGTCATTTTCATGGTTTCCCTCTCTCTTTCTCTTTTTTCCTTTGCTCATTTGTTTTGTTTCTTAAATTCCACATACAAGTGAGATCATATGGTATTTATCTTTCTCTGAATGACTTACTTTGCTTAATAATACCTTATATTTTGATTAATAATACCCTATAGGTCCATCCATGTCATTGCAAATGGCAAGATTTCATTCTTTCTTGTGACTAAGTAATATTCATATATAGATATATGAATATCATCTTTATATA
>NW_023254864.1:0-44686 GCF_002007445.2 Ailuropoda melanoleuca | reverse complement strand
TATATATATATATATATATATATATATATATATATATATATATCACATTGTCTTTATCCATTCATCTGTTGATGGACATCTGGGCTCTTTCCACATTTTGGCTATTGTGGATATTGCTGCTATAAACATTGGGGTGCATGTGCCCCTTGAAATCATTGTTTGTATCCTTTGGATAAATACCTCATAGTGCAAATTCTGGGTGGTAAGGTAGCTCTATTTTTAAGTTTTTGATGAAACTTCGTGCTGTTTTCCAGAGTGGCTGTACCAGTTTGCATTCCCACCAACAGTGTAAGAGGGTTCCCCTTTCTCTGCATCCTCACCAACATTTGTTTTTTCCTGACTTGTTAATTTTAGCCATTCTGACTGGTATGAGATTAGGTATCTCATGGTTTTCATTTGTATTTTGCTGATACTGAGTGATGTTGAGCATTTTTTCATGTGTCTATTGGTCATTTGTATGTCTTCTTTGGAGAAATGTCTGTTCATGTCTTCTGCCCATTTCTTGATTCGATTCTTTGTTCTTTGGGTGTTGAGTTTGATAAGTTCTTTAGAGATTTTGGGTACTAGCCTTTTATCTGATAAGACATTTACAAATATCTTCTCCCATTCTGTGGGTTGCCTTTTAGTTTTGTTGACTGTTTCCTTTTTTGTGAAGAGCTTTTTATCTTGATGAAGTCCCAATAATTTATTTTTGCCCTTGCTTCCCTTGCCTTTGGAGACGTGTCATGAAAGAAGTTGCTGTGGACGATGTCAAAGAGGTTACTGCCTGTGTTCTCCTCTATGATTTTGATGGATTCCTGTCTCACATTTATGTCTTTCATCCATTTTGAGTCTATTTTTGTGTATGGTTGTAAGGAAATGGTCCAGTTTCAATCTTCTGCATGTGGCTGTCCAATTTTCCCACCACCATTTGTTGAAGAGATTGTCTATTTTCTTTCCTGCTTTGTCAAAATTTAGTTGACCATACAGTTGAAGGTCCATTTCTGGGTTCTCTATTCTGTTCCATTGATCTATGTGTCTGTTTTTGGGGCAGTACCGTGCTGTCTTGGTGATCAAAGCTTTGTAATACAGCTTGAAGTCCAGAATTGTGATGCCATCAGCTTTGGTTTTCTTTTTCAACTTTCTTTTGGCTTAGGATATTCGGGGTCTTTTCTAGTTCCATACAAATTTTAGGATTATTTGTTCCAGCTCTGTGAAAAATGTCAACGGTGTATTGATAAGGATTACATTGAATGTGCAGATTGTTGTGGGTAGCATAGACATTTTAACAATGTTTATTCTTCCAATCCACGAACATGGAATGTTTTTCCATTTCCTTGTGTCTTCCTCAATTTCATTCATAAATGTTCTATAGTTTTCAGAGTACAGATCTTTAACCTCTTTTGTTAGGTTTAGTCTTAGTTATCTTATGGTTTTTGGTGCAATTGTAAATGGGATTGATTCCTTGATTTATCTTTCCTTTGCCGCATTGTTAGTGTATAGAAATTCAACTGACTTCTGTGGACTGATTTTGTATACTTTGACATTGCTGAATTCGTGTATCAGTTCTAGCAATTTTTTTGGTGGAGTCCTTGGAGTTTTCTACATATGTTATCATGTTTTCTGTGAAGAGTGAAAGTTTAACTTCCTTGACAATTTGGATGGCTTTTGTTTCTTTTTGTTATCTGATTGCTGAGGCTAGGACTTCCAGTACTATGTTGAACAACAGTGGTGAGAATGGATGTCCCTGTTCTGTTCCTGACCTTAGGGGAAATCTCTCTTTTTCCCCATTGAGAATGATAGTTGGTGTGAGATTTTCATATATGGCTTTTATGATATTAAGGTTTGATCCTTCTATCCCTACTCCACCGAGGTTTTTTTAATCAAGGAAGGATTTTGTACTTTGTCAAATGCTTTTCCTGCACCAATTTGAGGATCATATGGTTCTTGTTCTTTTTTTATTAATGTGGTGTATCACATTGCTTGATTTGCATATGTTGAACCACCCCTGCAGCCCAGGAATAAATCCCACTTGGTTGTGATGAATAATCTTTTTAATGTCCTGTTGGATCCTATTAACTAGTGTATTGGTGAGAATTTTTGCATCCATGTTCATTAGGGATATTGCTCTGTAATTCTTTTTGGTGTTTCTTTTTTCCTGGTTTTGGGGTCAAGGTAATGTTGGCCTCAGAGAAAGAGTTTGAAAGTTTTCCTTCCATTTCTATTTTTTGAAACAGTTTCAGAAGAATAGGTATTAATTCTTCTTTAAGTATTTGGTAGAATTCTGCTGGGAGTCCATCTGGCCCTGGTCTCTTGTTTGTTGGGAGATTTTTGATTACTGTCTCAATTTCTTTGCTGGTTATAAATCTGCTCAGAATTTCTTCCAGATTGCCTAATTTGTTGGCATATATTTGCTGATTATATTCTCTTATAATTTTATTTCTTCAGTGTTGGATGTGATCTTTTCCTCCTTTCTTCATGATTTTATTAATTTGGGTCCTTTCTTTTTCTTTTTTATAAATTGTTTTCCCAAGAGCTGAAGCTTTGCAGTTCTCTATGATCAGTAAAGTTGGTGCTAGCCAGTTGTTCCTGCTGGGCTTCTGGCGGAGAGACCTGTTATACTGATTCTCATGTGCCCTTGCACTTGTGGAAATGCACCTCCCTTACCGGGGGCCAGGCTCAGTGTAAGCAGCTCCAGATTCCACTACGTGATGCTGTTTTGCTCCCTAAAGGTTTTTGGCACTGATGGGTAGGATGAAAATGTCGGTGTCCTGCTTTCTAGCCCTGGAGCTGAAAGTTTGCACCACCTACTCTTCATTGAGCCCTCACCAAAAAGCAGTCAATCACTCTTGTCTCCCAGATTTCCATCTGAACTCTGTGTTCACCCAGCTTATGACTGAGTGTTTTTATCTCAGGCATGGAATGAGTTTCAAGACTCCATATCTTATAGACTCCTGTGGTGGGAACCCACACTCTTCCTCTCTTCCTTCTGGGGGAAGGAAGCTGGTCTCACCACTAGTCTGCCTGTTGCTGGGCCCCTGCCAGGAGAGCAGTCACATGATCATGCAGCAGTTTACAGTTTATGACAACACAGAGCAGAAAACCAGCACACAGACTCACTGTTTTCAGCCAGCTTCTGCACTCCTATGCCTGGGAACTCTGCTGTACTCAGGCACCCCATTCTTCTTGTGACCCTAAGGATCCTGAGACCATGCTCTCCCACCTGGGATTCCATTCCACTTAGCCTACTGAGCACCTTTAAGCCAGGGTTGTCCACCACTGTAACAGACTTCTAAAAGTTCCAATTTTGTGCCCCACTGGTTATAAAACTTTGTAGTAGCCTCCTTAAGCCAGTTCCCTCCCCTCCATTATATCCTCCCATGTATCACCTGGATTCAAGTCTCACACAGCCTACCTTCCAAAACATGGTTACTTTTCTATTTGTAGAATTGCAGCACTTCTTTTCTCAGATCTCCAGTTGATTTCACAAGTGTTTAGATTGATTTGATAAGTCTCTAGATGAATTCCAAGGACCAGATGAACTTAGGGTCCCCTACTCCTCTGAAATCTTAACTCCTCCCCCTTAGCTGATCTTTTTTTAATCTTCCCTAAATAAGTTGCTTAATTTTCCTTCAGTTTTCTTCTGTCTACCAAATAGTAACAATGACTTACTCTCTGGTTGAGAACTAGACAGCCTGGCCCTGACTTGGAGCAAAGGGGAGGGGACATCTGATGTAAGGTCTAGCTGTTACTTACAGCTTGGCTTTTCTCTTGCATTTTTTGTGTGTCAAAAAAATGATACAATCCAGAGAAAACTTTTGGAATGTCCCAGAGGGCTGCCTTAGAAGAAAGCCAAATCATTGAATTCAAGAGAGAGAGCAATTTCTGTCCCTGAGAAATGTAGAGAGGGTAGGACAATGTGTTGACCACTGTGGTGATTTTAAGAGTATCTGGGGAAAATCCATTTCTCTAGAGTACAATCCAAGTTTTATTTCATGGCTGATATCTATTGATGTAGTTCCGTCTTTTGTAAAGTAGTGAGCCAACTTACTATTGACTAATTAATTTGAAGAAAAAAGGCAGGGAAAATATAAAGCAGCTCTATACTTTCTACCTGTTGAGTATACATGGATTTGATGTCAAAATGGAGATAACATTTGTCTTGGTAATCAATTTGAATAATTTATAAATAATATTAAATGATTAACACTTCATATGTTATTTCATTCTTGTTAATACCTGTTCTCATATGATATGATTTTGTTACATATTATGCTTCAACCCAGGGGATCCCAAAGTGAATTACAATCAAGCATACTTGTGAAACATTTCAGGTCCCCTGGTTGAACAATGCATTTGGATTGACAGAAGTATAACTTTCTTGGCAGTGTCATGAATAATTCACTAGGAGTATCTCTAGTACAAAAATAATCAGTTTAGGGGTGCCTGGGTGGCTCAGTTGGCAAGTGTCTGACTCCTAATTTTGGCTTAGGTCATGATCTCAGAGTTGTGAGATTGAGCCCTGCATCTGGCTCTGTGCCAGGGCATGGAACCTGCCTAAAGATTCTCTCTCTCCTTCTCTTTGCTTCTCCACCGCCCCCCCCCCCCGGCTCTAAAAAAGTCGGTTTATATATAATTCCTTTTTTTAAAATCAAGTTTTTGGGGCGCCTGGGTGGCACAGCGGTTAAGCGTCTGCCTTCGGCTCAGGGCGTGATCCTGGCGTTATGGGATCGAAACCCACATCAGGCTCTTCCGCTATGAGCCTGCTTCTTCCTCTCCCACTCCCCCTGCTTGTGTTCCCTCTCTCACTGGCTGTCTCTATCTCTGTCGAGTAAATAAATAAAATCTTTAAAAAAAATAAAATAAAATCAAGTTTTTATTTAAATCACATTATTTAGCGTACAGTGCAATATTAAATTCAGGTGAAGAATTTAGTGATTCATTACTTACATACAACACCCAGTGCTCATCACAAGGCCCTCCTTAATATCCATCACCCACTTAACTCATCCCTTTGCCCACCTCCCCTTCAGCAATCCTCACTTTGTTCTCTATAGTTGAGTCTGTTTTATGGTTTGCCTCTTTTATTTTTTTTACACTATGTTCATCTATTTTGTTTCTCAAATTCCACATATGAGTGAAATCATATGGTATTTGTCTTTTTCTGACTTATTTTGTTTAGCATAATATAATCTAGCTCTATCCATGTCATTGCAACAGGCAAGATGTCATTCTTTTTTATGGCTGAGTAATATTTCATTGTATGTGTGTGTGTATGTGTATGTATATATATATAGAGAGAGAGAGAGAGAGAGATTATATATATATATATTCATCAGTTGATGGATATTTGTGTTCTTTCCATAATTTGGCTATTATTGATAATGTTGCTGTACACATCAGAGTGCGTGCCCCTTTGAATCAGTATTTTTGTATCCTTTGGATTAATAACTAGTAGTGCAACTGCTGGTTAATAAGGTAGTTCTATTTTTCAGTTTTTGAGGAAATTTCATTTTTTTTTCCAGAGTGACTGCACCAGTTTGCATTCCTACCGATAGTGTAAAAGAGTTCCCCTTTCCCCACATCCTCACCAACACCTGCTGTTTCCTGTCATATTAATTTTAGACATTCTGAGAGATGTGAGGTGGTATCTAATTGTAGTTTTGATTCGTGTTTCTCTTATGCTGAGTGACTTGGAGTATCTTTTCATGTGTCTGTTGGCCACTCTATGTCTTCTTTGGAAAAATGTCTATTGATGTCTTCTGCCCATTTTTAATTGGATTATTTGTTTTTTGGATGTTCAGTTTTATAAGTTCCTTATATATTTTGGATGCTAACCCTTTATTAGATGTGTCATTTGCAAGTATCTTCTCCCATTCCAAAGGTTGTGTTTTAGTTTTGTTGATTGTTTCCTTCACTGTGCAGAAGCTTTGTATCTTGACGAAATTCCAATAATTCATTTTTGCTTTTGTTTCCCTTGCCTCTGCAGACATATTTAGTAAGAAGTTGCTATGGCCAATGTCAAAGAAGTTACTGCCTGTGTTCTTCTCTAGGATTTTGATGATTTCCTATCTCACATTAAGGTCTTTCATCCATATTGAATTTATTTTTGTGCATGGTGTAAGAAAGTGATCCAGTTTTATTCTTTTGCGAGTTGCTGTCCACTTTCCCCAGCATCATTTGTTGAAGACTATCTTCTTTCCTTTGGATATTCTTTCCTTCTTTGTTGAAGATTAGTTGACTATATAGTTGTGGCTCCCATTCGGGATATTCTGTTCAGTTCCATTGATTTCTGTGTCAGTTAATGTGCCAGTAATATACTGTCTTGATCATTACAGCTTTGTAATATAATTTGAAGTACAGAACTATGATGCCTCTAGCTTTGCTTTTGTATTTTAAGATTGCTTTACATTTTTGGGGTCTTTTCTTGTTCCATACAAATTTTAGGATTGTTTGTTCCTGCTATGTGAAAAATGTTGTTGGCCTTTTGATAGGGATTGCATTAAATGTATAGATTAAATTGAGTAGTATGAACATTTTAACAGTATTTTTTCTTCCAATCCATGTGCATGGAATGTTTATTCATTTCTTTGTTTCCTCTTTCATTTCTTTCATAAGTGTTCCATAGTTCTCAGAGTACAGATCTTTTACCTCTTTGGTTAGGTTTATTCCTAGGTATCTTATGGTTTTTGTTGCATTGAATATAGGTTCAATTCCTTGATTGCTCTTTCTGCTGCTTCATTTTGGGTGTATAGAGATGTAACAGATTACTGTACATTGACTTTGCATCCTGTGACTACTGAATTTATGTATCAGTTCTAGAAAGTTTTTGGTGGACTCTTGGGTTTTCTTTTTTTCTTTTTTTTAATAAAAATTTTTTATTATGTTATGTTAGTCACCATACAGTACATCCCAAGTTTTTGATGTAAAGTTCCATGATTCATTACTCTTGGGTTTTCTGTATAGAGTATCACATCATCCACAAATAGTGAAATTTTGACTTCTTCCTTGCTGATTGGGAAGACTTTATTTCTTTTAACTGTTTGATTGTTGAGGCTAGGACTTCCAGTACTGTGTTAAATAACAGTGGTGAGAGTGGGCATCCCTGTCTTATTCCTGACCTTCGAGGAAAAGTTCTCACTTTTTCC
The DNA here is from genome assembly GCF_002007445.2 of Ailuropoda melanoleuca. Lineage (NCBI taxonomy): Eukaryota > Metazoa > Chordata > Mammalia > Carnivora > Ursidae > Ailuropoda > Ailuropoda melanoleuca. The sequence goes on along the minus strand of NW_023254864.1, from coordinate 37,559 downwards.
CCATTGAGGATGATATTTGCTGTGGGTTTTTCATATATGGCCTTTATGATGTTCAGGTATGTTTCCTCTATCCTTATGTTGTTAAGGGTTTTTATCATGAATGGATGTCGTACTTTGTCAAGTGCTTTTTCTGCATCTATTGAGAGGATCATATGGTTCTTATCCTTTCTATTATTAATGTGGTGTATCATGTTGATTAATTTGTGAATATTGAACCACACTTGCAGTCCAAGAATAATTCCCACTTGATTGTGGTGAATCATTCTTTCAATGTGTCTGCAGGATTTGGTTTGCTAGTATTTTGTTGAGAACTTTTACATCTATGTTCATCTGTGATATTGGCCTCTTTGTTAGTGCAGTCTTTGTCTGATTTTGGAATCAGGGTAATGTTGACCACATAGAATTAATTTGGATGTTTTCCTTCCATTTCTGTGTTTTGGAATAGTTTGAGAAGAATAGGTATCAACTATTCTTTCAATGTTTGGTAGAATTTTCTTATGAAGCCATCTAGCCTGGGGCTTTTGTTTGTTGGGAGATTTTTTATTACTGATTCAATTTCTTTCCTGGTTATTGGTCTTTTTGAGTTTTCTATTTCTTCCTGTTTCAGTTTTGGTAGTTTGTATGTTGGTAGGAATTTATCCATTTCTTCCAGATTGTCTGATTTGGTGACATAAAATTTTTTATAATATTCTCTTATAATTGTTTGTATTTTGGTGGTGCTGTGATTCATCCTCTCCCATTTGTGATTTGATTTATTTGGGTCCCTTCTCTTTTCTTTTTGATAAGTCTGGGTAAGGGTTTATCAATTTTCTTTTTTTTCCCTTTTTTTTAAAAACCTTTTTTTGTTTGCTTCTTTTAAATTTTTATTTAAATTGTAGTTAGTTAACATATAGTCTAATATTGGTTTCAGGAGTAGAATTTAGTGATTAATCACTTACATATAAAAACCAGTGCTCATCAGAAAAATTGCCCTCCTTTATACCCATCACCAATTTAGCCTATCCCCCACCCACCTTCCTCCATCAACCTTCAGTTTATTCTCTATATTTAGTAGTCTCTTATTGTTTGGTTACCCCTCTTTTTTCCCTACCCACGTATTCATCTTTTTTATTTTTTAATTTCCACATATGAGTAAATCATATTTTTTTTTATTTCTCAGACTGATTTATTTCACTTACCCTAATACACTCCAGCTCCATCCATAGGGTATATCAATTTTATTATTTTTTTCTAAGAATCAGCTCCTGGTTTCATTGATTTGTTCTATTATTTTAGTTTCTATATCATTTATTTCTGCTCTAATGTTTTTATTTCTGTGTTTATGTTTGGTTTAGGTTTCATTTGATGTTCTTTTTCTAGCTACTTTAGGTGTAAGGTTATGTTGTTTATTTCAGATTTTTCTTCCTTCTTGAGGTAGGCTTATATTGCTGTATACTTCCCTCTTATTGCCACTTTTGCTGCACCCCAAAGGTTTTGGACCATCGTGTTTTCATTTTCATTTGTTTCCATGTATTTTTTATTTCTTCTTTAATTTCCTGGTTGACCCATTCATTCTTAGTAGTATATTCTTTAGACTCCATGTCTTTGTGGCCTTTCCAATTTTTTTCTTGTGGTTGACTTCAAGTTTCCATAGCATTGTGGTTGGAAAGAGGAATTATATGATCTCAATCTTTTTGCACTTGTTGAGGCATGATTTGTGACCCAGTATGTGATCTCTTCTGGAGAATGTCCCATGTGCACTTGAAAAGAATGTGTATTCTGCTGCTTTAGGATGAAATGTTCTGAATATATCTGTGTAGTCCATTTATTTCAGTGTGTCTTCAAAGCCATCTTTTCCTCATTGATTTCCTGCTTAGATGACCTGTTGAAGTAAGTGTGGTGTTAAAGTCCCCCACTATTATTGTATTATTATCAATGAGTTCCTTTATATTTGTTATTAATTGTTTGATATATTGGGTGCTCCAAAGTTGGAGGCATAAATATTTACAGTTGTTAGATGCTCTTGTAGGAGAGACCCCTTTATTATGATATAGTGCTATTCTTCATCTTTTGTTACAGACTTTGGTTTAAAATCTAGTTTGTGTGATAGAAGTATTGCTTCTCCAGCTTTCTTTTGACATCCATTTGTATAGTAAATATTTCTCTATCCCTTCAGTTTCAATCTGCAGGTTTCTTTAGGTCTAAAATAAGTCTTTTTTAAGCAGCACATAGATGGTTCTTGTTTTGTTTTGTTTTGTTTTATCAATTCTGACATCCTGTATCTTTTGACTGGAGCTTTTAAGCCACTTATATTCAGAGTTTTTATTTATAGATATGTATTTAGTGCCATTTTGTTACTTGTTTTGTTGTTGTTTCTGGAGGCTCTTTCTGTTCCTTTAGAGTCTCTGTCACCTTTGGTCTTTCCTTCCCACTCAAAGAGTCCCCTTTAATATGTCTTGCAGGGCTGGTTTAGTGGTCACAATCTCCTTTAATTTTTGTTTGTCTAGGAAACTCTCATCTTTCTTTCTATTATGAATGTTATGCTTGCTGGATAGAATATTTTTGGCTGCATACTTTTCCCATTCAGCATGTTGAATATATCATGCCACCCTCTTCTGGCCTGCCATGTTTCTGTGGAGAAATCTGCCATACTGGTCTTCCCTTGTAAGTTAAGGACTTTGTCTTGGTGCTTTTAGGATTTTTTATCACTACGTTTTGCAAATTTACCTACAATATGTTTTGGTCTAGGCCTGCTTTTGTTGATTTTCATAGGCATTCTCTGTGACTCTGGATTTGGATGCCTGTTTCCTTCCCCAGATCAGGGAAGTTCTCAGCTATTATTTCCTCAAATAAACCTTCTACTCCCTTTTCTCTCTCTTCTTCTGAGAATCCTATGATATGAATATTATTACATTTGTTGGAGTCACTAAGTTCCTTAAGTCTACTCTTGTGATTCATCATTCTTCTTTCTCTTGTTCAGCTTCATTATTTTCCATAATAATCTTATCTACCTATTTTTCATAATTCTATCTTTTCATAATTCTACCTATCATTTTATTCATTTCTCTGTTTCTTCCATCCTTGTGGTCACTGCACCCAGTCAGTTTCGAATCTCAAATAGTGTATTTTCCATATCTGCCTGATTGTGTTTTTAGCTCTTTTATCTTTGCAAGTAAATGTCTCCCTGGTGCCTTCCATAAGCCTGGCAAGTATCCTTATGACTGTTGCTTTAAATTCTGCTTGAGGCATATCTCTTATATATGTTTCATTTAGATTACTTGTCATGATCTTTTCTTGTTCTCTCTTTTGGGATGAATTCCTCTGTCTTGTCATTTTGTCTAGGTCTCTGTCTTCTTCTATGTTTCAGAAAATCCTGTTATGTTCTTTCTCCTGAGAGTAATGGCTTGATGAAGAAGACATCATATAGTGTCCAGGGCCTGGTGCTTCAGAAATTGTCTCTGGTGTGTGCTGCATGCACTCTGATGCTGTGCTTTTGCTGTTCTCTCCCTCAGTTAAGTCATCTACAGAGGTTCTCTTTGCCTACAGTGTGAAGTGTTTGAACTTTGCTACAGTGTGGTCAATTTTAAGTAGGTATGCTGTGTTCTGCTTGTTAAATGAGACCTGATGCTATTTCCACTGTAACTGAAGCTTTGTAGAACTCTGTGGTCAGTAGACATGGTGTGTGCTTGATTTTGTGTTGGTCTTCTGGGGAGGGGGCCCCTGCACTGGCCCTTAGGCATACTTGCCCGAGAAAAGTAGAACCAGCAGAGTGCAGGTGGTAGGGGGTGGGACTTGGTGTAAGCAGCTTAGGCAGGGAGTGTTGGTGCTGTGCCCTTTCCCGAAGTTTGTTTTCCGAGGAGCGGTTATGGGAAACGGTGCCAAAAAGTCCTTTGTCCTCAGAGAGCAGACTTGGTGCTTTTTGCCATCAGGGAAGCCTTTCTAGAAGAGCGGTTAATTTCCCCCTCGTGTGTCCTAGGCATTTTTCAGATCACTGTTTTCACATTTTCTCTCTCTGGTTTGTGTGCCTGCCTGGAGCTGTGCAGTACACTTTGGGTTCTATCTCAGCCAAGCCTGCTGACTTTTAAAACTCAAAACGTTAGGGACCTAGTGTGGTGGGGACTTGTGCTGATCTTTTGGGGGTGGGTCTTACCTCACTGGGACTAATGTAGGTTTGAACCAGAAGGGCAGTAGCTTCAGAGTGAAGGGGCATGGGATTTGGAGCAAACAGGCTAAACAGCCGTGTCCAGGTTATCTGCCCTCAGTGTGTGTCTCTGAGCCTATGCTGATGGATGGGGATGAAGCAAATGGCACCTGACAGATCTTTTGTCCCTGGAGAGGCAATGCCACCTCTCAAAGATGTGTTTGAAGAAGGCAAACAGTCTCCCCGTTTGTCTTAGGTGATCCTCAGATCATGCCATCTGCCCCTGGGTTAACTGCCTGTCTTCCTTCTTTCCAGAAGTAGGGCAGTGCCCTCGCAGCTCTATCCCAGCCAGGCCACAGACCTCTAAAATTCCAGTGTTTGAGTGTCACTGCTTGAAAATACTCATGAAAATCATGCGTTCTCATTTTCCCCGCCAATGGCTTTGGGGAAGTGTTCTTCTTGTGCAATCCCCTGTGCACTCTTCTCTCTCCTTTCTCTAAAACCAGGGCTCCCTCACCTCTGCAGCACCTGTGATCCATTTCTTCCTTTAAACCATGTGTATACACTTCTATTCTTTCCTTCTAGTTGTGCAGTTTTTTCAGTTGGTCCTCAGATCAATTTCTTGGGTGTACAAAATGATTTGATAGTTATTTACCTGTGTTCAAGGGATGAGGCAAGACTAGGGTACTCCTACTTTGCCACCATTTTAGCCCCCTCATATATAATTCTTAATAATGGAAAAATTAGTCCCTTAAGTTGAGTGCATGTCAAATTTGTAATCTCAGTAATTCTGAGATTGATGCTAAGAGCACTGTACTTGTGTAAAATTAAATGATAAAGGTCACAATTCTGCTTCCATCAGGGTTGGGTTTGTAAAGGATTGTGTAAAGGGTACTGATGCACATAGTAAACTATATAGTTTATATATCTGGTTATGTCAGTAAGTTAGAATGTATTAGCATCTGTTCTCAAACTCTAGCTAGAGTGAAACATCTTGTTTAACATACATTTGTCACTCTTCCATTAAGTATGCCATACCACGCACACTAAGCTTACTATGTACCCTACCTCCTCATTTGCTGTTAGTCAAATTTAAACTCTGTGTTAATGTAGGTGCTACCACTCATTTTCCTCCTTTTTATAGGCTGATGGATATTAAAGAAAAAAGGAAAGCAGATGAAACTTAACAAAATCAGTTTGTGTTTGAGAATTTTCAGAGCATATCTGCTAATAAAATGTCACTCATAATTTAAATATTATAATAATTTGGACTCAGCATAACTTTTACTGAGGAAAAAGTTCAAAATTTCTTCCACTTACAGCTTTAAGATCTAACTAAAGATTAAGGGGAATCAGAGTTTTGTAGTTTATCTAACCATCATACAAAAATTTAAAACACATGAAAAAATCATTCCTGGTCTGAGACAGAATGTGTCAATATTTTATTTTTTTATTTTTTTAATTTTTTTAAAAGATTTTATTTATTTATTTGACAGAGATAGAGACAGCCAGTGAGAGAGGGAACACAAGCAGGGGGAGTGGGAAAGGAAGAAGCAGGCTCATAGCAGAAGAGCCTGATGTGGGGCTCAATCCCACAATGCCGGGATCACGCCCTGAGCCGAAGGCAGATGCCCAACCGCTGTGCCACCCAGGTGCCCCTGAATGTGTCACTATTTTAATGCAGTGTTAGGTAATGTTATTGATTATAGTCAATTTGTCATGATTATTTTCATGATATATACTATCATTTGTATCCTACTTTCTTAATGATGTTCCTAAAGATAGAAAACATGTATTTTTAAAAATACTTAAAAATTTGGTCTCTTTTTTTTTTTTACCATATCAGATGGCTTTTACCCCCTATTTTTAAAAATGTAGTAAAATTTTAACATCTATGTAAATATAAGTTCACACACCCTTTTATAGAAGGGTAGAATTTGTGTACATGGTGTCCAAAAGTGCTTAACTTTAAGCATATTATACAACATTGCATAAATGGCTTTATACAATATGAAGTATTAAAAATTAAGAGAGTTGTCATAACAAGAACAAGGAACTGTGGCTTAGCTCTGTATTGTTTCTGTTGAAACGGGTGCAGACTAGCATAGTAAAATCCTTGTATTTTTCATAGCATTCCCTAAAGTGTGACTATCTAGTCCTGGAAAATTTGAGTAAATTAAAATTATTAGTATCATTAGTTTGTATTGGATATTTCACTCATTTTTCAGTCAATAAAGAGCCCCCCATTTGGAAAAGAGGAATAAGACCTGAGTCTTCTCTCTTTTTTGATTTCTGAAGAATTACAGTTGCTCAGAAAGTAACAACACATTCCCAAAATCTTTAAAGTAAGTAAATACCCTCTTTCTCTCTTCCTTTGTGTTGGCTCAACTTTAAAATTAAGGGATCCCTCTAGTTTTGTTTTAGCTCATTGAGTGGAAGGTATTATTTTTCATGCTATATGAGTTATCTCCTGCTGCTTAACAAATAGCTTCAAATCTCGGAGACTTACAATAAAAAAAACATGTATTATCTTAGTTTCTATGGGTCAAGGATCTGTGTGGGGTTTACTTGAGTATCTCTGGCTCAATGTCTCTCAAAAGGCTGCCATCAGAGTGTCTTTTTGGGCTGCCATAATCTCAAGGTTCATTGGGGCCCATTTCCAAGCCCACTCACATGGCTGTTGACAGACTTCAGGTCTTTGTCATGTGAGCTTCTCCATAGTTCAACTCATTACATGACAACTAGCTTCCCTTGCAGTAATAAAATAAAAGAATGATTTCAAGAGGAAGCAGCAGTTTTTGTAACCTAATCTCAGAAGCAGCATCCCATCATTTCTGGCATATTTTATCTGTTGAAAGAAAGTTATTAAGTCCAGCCCACACTGAAGGGGATGGAACTACAGTAGGTGTGTATATCAAAATGTAGAGATCACTGGAGACCATTTTAGAAGCTGCCTACTACACCTGTACTTTTAGTAACTCTTTAAGCATAGTCCAAAGCACCCAGTCTGGAATTTCTCTGAAGTCTATTGTTTTATTTTTGAAATTGTATTGTACATCCCTGCTATCTTTGAAACCTATACAAAGATTGAAAGAACCTCATCTGGCTAATATGTATTTGCCAAGAATAAAAACAAAGCATGGTGGCTTTCTTTCCTTTTGTCCATTAACTAACTCCCACCACCACCACCCCCACCTTTTTCAAATAAAGAGGATTTTCTTTGTCCTAAGACTGAATTACTTGTTAAGCAAATTAGTAGGAGTGTTATATTATTTCAGCTGGAAGATGGGCAACAAAGTGTAAAAATACAAGGCAATCAAATCTGATATGTGCATGGACAGTTTACCTACTATCACATAGAAAGCTAGAAATAGCCTGGTTTGGATTTCTGCTCTCATAACGGCTCTTATACCATTGGCAGAAGTGACTTCTCCTCTTTTTTCATTTTATTTTTGTTTTTAAGGAGCAGGGATATTTGTACCTTTATCATAGCATGAAGAAAGTAGAGGAGTGCCTGGGTGTCTCAGTCAGGTAAGCATCTGACTTTTGATTTCAGCTCAGGTCATGATCCTGTGAGATCCATCCCTGTGTTGGGCTCCACTCTACTCTGGGTGTGGATCCTGCTTAAGATTCTCTCCCTCTCCCTTTGCCCCTACCCCTGCTCATGCACATGTGCATATTCTCTCTCCCTCTCTCTAAGAAAAAAAGATAAAAAATAAAGTAGAAAATGATTAGAAGAAACAAGTGTTTTCTTTCATTATATATTTTTTGGTGACAGTTTATTGAGATATAATTCAGATATAATACAATTCACCTATTTAGAGTGTACAATTTGGGGGGAAGCTTAGGAAGACAGCAGAGTATGCGGACCCTGAGCTCACCCCATACCACATTTACAACTAGATATCATCCACATCCAAGTCATAAACCAGAGAGCAATGCGAAGAAGCTTCATCTGAAAAGTTAGGAAGTTCAGAAAATAAAAGGGAGGCTGCTTAAAAGAGAGAAGGAGCTGTGCAGGTGGAGAAGGCAGAGAAACAGGCCCTCAGACCAGGGATCTCACACAGGGAAGACTAATCCCCATAACATTTAGCTTTAAAAACCAGAGGCCTAATTCCAAGAGTTCGTAAAACCAGTGGGACTTGGAACCTGGAGCTTTAAAAGTCAGCTGACTCATCACTGAGTGAGCAGGAAGGTGAGTGATAGCTAGGTTTCAGCCCTTAAAGAGACACCAGCCTGTGTGGAGAGGCAACATAAAAATAGCAGTTGACATAATGCTGAGAAAATGGCAAAGATCTGTTCATACTGATTTCAGAGCATGTTGGGGGACTTCTCCAAAAATGAGGGAACTGGCAGGAACCATTTTCCTCCCCTGCCCCCAGTGAAAACACAGAGAGACATGCAAGAGGTGGGGATGTACAGACACTTGTAGCCTCAGCTGAGGGCTCATGGAAAATTTTGTTAATGCTGCATCAATGCCCTGTCCAACTGCCAGGTGCACAGCTGCTGCTGCATACCCTGCCCTCCTGCAGTGCAGGACGTGCATTAACAATCACCTTCATATGCTGGGCCCAGCTCTGCCCAGCTATTGTAATGGGCTGTGCCCAGCCTTGTGCCATGGGCTGCCCCAGCCTGCAGCCCTCAGCTGCTGCAGTGGTTTGAGGGATCCAGCATAGGACTAATGACCCAACACAAATTTTACTGAGATCCTGCTCCCAAGTCTTCTGGCAGGCACACTCCCTCAGAGCTGGCCTGCCTTGATCCAACTAACACCAGAGAAAAAGCATATCCCACAGCAGGCAGCATCAGTACAGATGGCTGCACTCAAGGAAAAGTGACTCAGACACAGCAACAGGGCAAAAGCAACAAACAAAAGATACTCTCCTAAAGTGCCAATTTCTGGTGAGTGGGGACACTGCACTTCATGGCATCCCAGGATGTCTTCTTCATAATGTCACTACTTTCTAGAACGGAAGACATAGCTAACATTCTTAACATACAGAAACAGACACAGAGAGGCAGACAAAATGAAGAGATGGAGAAATTTATCCCGAATGAAAGAACAGGACAAGGCCATGGCCAGCAGTCTAAGAGAAACAGATAGAAATAACAAGCCTGAAAGAGAATTTAAAGCAATGATCCTAACACTACTCACTGAACTTGAGAAAAGAGTGGAAGACATGAATGAGATCCTTAACAAAGAGATAAGGAATGACATAGCAGACATAAAAGGCTTAATAAGTGAAATGAGAAACAAACCTGATGGAATGAACAGCAGGATGGAAGAAGCAGAGGAATGAATTAGTGACCTAGAACACAGAGTAATGGAAAGGAATCAAGCTGAACAAAAAAGAGAAAAAAGAATTCCATAGAATGAGAATACACTTAGGGAACTCAGTGCCTACATCAAATGTAATAACATTCATATAAGAGTCCCAGAAGGACAAGAGAGAGAAAAGGTGGCAGAAAATTTATTTGAAGAAATAATAGCTGAAAATTTCCCTAATCTGGGGAAAGAAACAGATACCCAGATCCAGGAGGCACAGAAAACTCCCATCAAAATCAACAAAAGCAGACTGACACTAATCCAAAATGTAATTAAATTTCCAAATATAGTGATTTAAAAATTTGGAAATACAGCAAGACAAAAGAAGTTACGAACTTACAAGGGAAAACCCATAAGGCTAGCTGGAAATTTTCAACAGAAACTTTGCAAGCCAAAGGGGAATAGAATGATATAATCAAAGTGTAGAATAGAAAAAATATGCAGCCAAGAATACTCTATACAATAAGACTATCATTAAGAATAGAGGGATATAAAGAGTTTCCCAGACAAATAAAAAGAAAAGGAGTTCATGGTCACTAAAACAGCCCCACAAGAAATATTAAAGGGGACTCTTTGAATGAAAAGGAGAAACAAAAAGTGACAGTGTAAAGGTAGGAAAGACAAAAGTAGCAAAAATGAATATTTTTATAAAATCAGCCAAAGTACTCACAAAATAAAAGAATTTAAAATATAACAAATATACCTAAAACATGGGGAAGAGAAAAGAATGGGATAAAACTTAAATGACTAGCAACTTAATATCTTAAATCTTCAGAAACAGCCACAAAACAAACAATAAAATGAAAATAAATACATATCTACCAATAATTAACTTTGAATGTAAATGGACTAAATACTACAATCAAAAGACATAAAATGTCAGAATGGATAAAAAAAATGACCCATCTATATGCTGCTTACATGACACTAGTTTTACACCTAAAGACACCTGCAGATTGAAAGTGAGGGGATAGATAAACATTTATCAGCCAAATGGATTTCAAAAAAGCTAGGGTAGCAATACTTATATTGGACAAAATAGACTTTAGAACAAAGACTGTAATAAGAGACAAAGAACAAAATTATATAATGATAAAGGGGACAATCCAATAAGAAGATAAAACAATTGCAAATATTTATGCACCCAACATAGGAACACCCAAATACATAAAACAATTAATAACAAAAATAAAGGAAATAATTGATAATAATACAGTAACAGTAGGGGACACCTGACATACATCAATGGATAGATCATCTAAATAGAAAATCAACAATGAAGCAATGGCTGGACCAGATGGATTTAACAAATATATTCACAATATTCTATTCTAAAACAGCAGAATATACATTCTCTTCAAGTACACATGGAACATTCTCCAGAGTAGATCTCATAATAGGCCACAAAACCAGCCTCAACAAATTCAAGAAGATCAAATCATACCATGTATCTTTTCTGACCACAACATTATGAAACTAGAAATCAATCATAAGAAAAAATCTAGAAAGACCACAAATACACGGAAGTTAAATAACATGCTACTAAACAATGAGTGGGTCAACCAGGAAATAAAAGAAGAAAAAAAAGTACATAGAATACAAATGAAAATGAAAACATGATGGTCCCAAATCTCTGGGATGCAGAAAAGCAGTTCTCAGAGGAAAGGTTATAGCAATACAGGCCTATCTGAAGAAGCATGAAAAATCTCAATAAACAACCTAAACTTATACCTAAAGGAGCTAGAAAGAGAACAAGAAATGAAGCCTAAAGGCAGTAGAAGGAAGAAAATAATAAAAATTAGAGCACAAATAAATGTTATAGAAACTAAAACAACAATAACAACAACAACACATCAATGACACCAGGAGGTTGTTCTTTAAAAAAAAATCAATAAAATTGAATAACCTCTAGCCAGACTTATCAAGGAAAAAAAGAAAAATGATCAAATAAATAAAACCACAAATGAGAAAGGAGAAATCACACCCAAAACCACACAAATACAATTACAAGAGGATATTATGAAAAATTATGCCAACAAATTGGATAACGTAGAAGAAATGGATAAATTCCTAAAAACATATAAACCACCAAAACTGAAACAGGAAGAAATAGAAAATTTAGCAGACTGGTAAGCAGGAAGCAGTTGAATCAGTAATCAAAAACCCCCAAAAACAAAATTCAGGGAATAGATGGCTTCACAGGTTAATTCTACCAAGCATTTAAAGAAGAGTTAATAGCTATCCATCTCAAACTATTCCAAAAAATCTAAAATGAAAACTTTCAAATTCATTTTATGAGGCCAGTATTATCTTGATACCAAAAGCTGATAAAGGCACCACTAAAAATAGAACTACAGGCCATTTTCCCTGATGAACACAGATGCAAAAATCCTCAATCAAATATTAGTCAACCAAATTCAACAAAATATTTTAAAAAATCATTCACCACTATCAAGTAAGATTTATTCCTTGGATGAAAGAGTGTTTCAATATTTGCAAAACATTCAATCTGATACATAACATCAATGGGAGAAAGGATAATAACCATATGATTATTTCAGATACAGAAAAAGCATTTGACAAAGTATAACATCCATTAATCATTAACACTGTCAACAATGTAGATTTAGAGGGAATATACCTCAACATTATGAAGGTAATATATGTGAAAAACCCACAGCTAACATCATCCTTCAATGGTGAAAAACTGAGACCTTTTCCCCTAATGGCAGGAACAAGACAAGGATATCCACTCTCACAACATCTTTTCAAGATAGTACTGGAAGTCCTAGCCACAGCAGCCAGACAACAAAAAGGAATAAAATGCATCCAAGTTGGTAAGGAAGAAGCAAAACTTTCATTATTGGCAAATGACACGATACTATTATTAGAAAACCTGAAACACTCCACCAAAAACAGTTAGAACTGATACACAAATTCAGTAAAGGTGAAGGATACAAAATCAATGTACAGAATTCTGTTGCATTTCTGGGGGGGAGGAACTAAGATGGTGGAGGAGTAGGGGTCCCCTTTTTCAGCTGGTCCCCTGAGTTGAGCTGAATAGGGACCAGACCATTCTGAACACCCACGGAATCAACCTGAGACATAGGAAGATACACCTGGACCTATACAAATGAACATCTCCAGCACTGAGTATTGAGGTACGAAGTGAGGAGCCGTGAATCTGTGCACAGATATTGGAAGATAAACGGAAGGGGGAGGGAGCCTCCGTGTTCGGGTGCTGGGAGGCGGTATTCACCTGCACTGGGGAGTGGGCGGACTCGCGGAGGGGCACCTGCGAGAGAGGAGACTGAAACCATGAGCCTGGGAATGCGCGCTCCCCATCTGAAAACCGGCGCCCTGGAGTGCGCGAACCACACTGAAACGGTGCTCCGGAGTGCACAGGGGCAGCTGGCAGTGTTAGAAACACAAAGGAAAGAGACGTGCTGGGCCTGGAAGTGAGGGCTGGGATGCCGGCTGTGGGGCACACATCCCAGGATGCTGCAGGATTTAGTGGCACCAACAGAAACAGAGTTAAAGTGGCCAGAACATCAGTTGAGAACGATCCACGATCCCTTTGTCCTGAGACAGAGGCTGAGAATCGGCCACTGCTGCTTTGACCCTCAGAAGAGGCACAGCAAACCACCAGGGAAAGCCACCAGAGAACAAAAGCCTGGAAAACCAGATCACAGTGTGCCGATCCCCATCCCCCTTCGCAGAGGACAGAGAGACTTTACCCAAACAGGGTTGCCTGAGTATCAGCGTGGCAGGCCCCTCCCCCAGAAGGCAGGCTGAAAAATCAAGAAACCCACATCCCTAAGGTCCCTAAAAAACAAGTACACATTGCCTGGGTCCTGTTCAATTATTTGGGCTCTGGACAACCCCGCAACCTCTCCTCATCAAAATGATGAGGAGGAGAAATCCCCCACAGCAAAAAAAAGAAAATGAGTCTGGGGCCTCTGCCACAGAACTGATGGATATGGATATAACCAAATTATCAGAAATGGAGTTCAGAGTAACAACGGTCAAGATGATGTGTAGACTTGAAAAAAATATTAATGAAAATATTAACGGGAATATAGAATCTCTAAGAGCAAAAATGCGAGTGATTCCGGCAGAAATTAAAAATGCTATGAATCAAATGCAGTCAAAACTAGAGGCTCTGACAGCCAGGGTAAATGAGGCAGAAGAAAGAATCAGTGAATTGGAGGATGGGATGGTAGAAGAGAAAGCTAAAACAGAAACTTGGCTCAAAAAAATCCAATCTCAAGAATAGGTTACAGGAGATGACTGACTCAATGAAACGTTCCAGTGTCAGAATCATCAGCATCCCCGAGGGGGTAGAGAAAAAGAGAGGTCTAGAAGAGATATTGGAACAAATTGTAGCTGAAAACTTCCCCAATCTAGCAAAGGAAACAAGTATTCATGTCCAAAAGGCAGAGAGGACACCTCCCAAGCTCAATCATGACAAACCTACGCCATGTCAGGTCATAGTGCAATTCACAAATATTAGATCCAAGGACACAGTTATTGAAAGCAGCCAGGGCAAAGAAAGTTCTCATGTACCAAGGCAAAACTATCAGGATTACATCAGACCTGTCTACACAGACCTGGAATGAGAGAAAGGGTTGGGGGAGCATTTTTAAAGCTCTTTCAGAGAAAAACATGCAGCCAAGGATCCTTTATCCAGCAAGGCTGTCATTCAGAATTGATGGAGAGATAAAGACCTTCCAGAATCGCCAGTCACTGACCAATTTCATAACCACAAAAACAGCCTTACAGGACATATTAAGGGGACTTCTATAAAAGTAAAAAGGCCCCGAGAGTGATAAAGAACAGAAAGTCACAATTAATAGAAACAAAGACTTTACAGGCAACATGACATCATTAAAATGATCTCTCTCAATAATCCGTCTCAATGTGAATGGCCTAAATGCTCCCATAAAACGCCACAGGGTTGCAGATTGGATAAAAAGACATGACCCATCCATTTACTGTCTACAAGAGACTCATTTTGAACCTAAAGATACATCCAGACTGAATGTAAAGGGATGGAAAACCATCTTTCATGCCAATGGAGCTCCAAAGAAAGTTGGGGTAGTAATTCTCATAACAGACAGATCAGATTTTAAACTAAAGACTATAGTTAGAGGTACAGAAGGGCACTATATTATTCTTAAAGGACGTATCCAACAAGTGGATATGACAATTACAAATATCTATGCCCCCAACAGGGGAGCAGCAAGATACACAAGCCAACTCTTCACCAGAATAAAGAGACATATAGATAAAAATACATTAATAGTAGGGGACCTCAACACTCCACTATCAGCAATAGACAGATCACCTAAGCAGAGAATCAACAAGGAAACAGGAGCTTTGAATGCCATACTGGACCAGATGGACCTCGTAGATATATATAGAACACTAAAGCCAGAACAAAAGAATACTCATTCTTTTTGAATGCACACAGAACGTTCTCCAGAATAGACCATGCTCTGGGTCACAAAACAGGTCTCAACCGATAACAAAAGACTGAAATTATTCCCTGCATATTCTCACACCACAATGATTTGAAATTGGAACTCAATCACAAGGAAAAATTTGGAAGACACTCAAACACTTAGAAACTAAGAACCATCCTGCTCAAGAATGACTGGATAAGCAGGAAGTCAAAAATCAATTTAAACAATTTATGGAGACCAACAAGAATGAAAACATAACGGTCCAAAACCTATGGGACACTGCAAAGGCAGTCCTAATTGGAAAATACATAGCCATCCAAGTCTCACTCAAAAGAATACAAAAATCTAAAATGCAGTTTTTATATTCTCACCTCAAGAAGCTGGAGCTGGAAGAGAAGAAGAGGCCTAACCCATGCACAAGAAAGCAGTTGATCAAGATTAGAGCAGAGACCAATGAATTAGAAGCCAGGAGCACAGTAGAGCAGATCAAGAGAACTAGAAGCTGGTTCTTTGAAAGAATAAAAATATATAAGCCACTGGCATGACTTATGCAAAAGAATAGAGAAAGGACCCAAATTAATAAAATTATGAATGAAAAGGGAGAGGTCACAGCCAACACCAGTGAAATAGGAAGGATCATTAGAAACTTTTACCAACAGCTTTATGCCAATAATTTAAGCAACCTGGAGGAGATGGATGCCTTCCTGGAAACCTATAAACTACCAAGACTGAAACATGAAGAAATTGATTTTTTAAACAGACCAATTAATTATGAAGAGATTGAAGCAGTGATTAAAAACCTTCCAAAAAACAAAACTCCAGGGCCTGATGGATTCCCCGGGGAATTCTACCAAACATTCAAGGAAGAAATAATACCTATTCTCCTAAACATGTTTTAAAAAATAGAAACAAAAGGAAAACTACCAAACTCATTCTATGAGGCCAATATTACCTTGATCCCCAAACCAGGCAAAGACCCCATCAAAAAGGAGAATTACAGACTGATGTCCCTGATGAGTATCGACACCAAAATTCTCAACAAGATCCTAGCTAATAGGATCCAACAGTACATTAAAAGGATTATCCATCACGACCAAGTGGGATTCATCCCTGTGATGCAAGGGCGGTTCAACATTCAAAAATCTATCAGTGTGATAGATTATATCAACAAGAAAAAAGTCAAGAACCATATGATCCTCTCAATAGATGCAGAAAGAGCATTTGACAAAATACAGCATCCTTTCCTGATTAAAACCCTTCAGAGTGAAGAGATAGAGGGTACATTCCTCAATCTCATAAGAACCATCTATGACAAGCCTACAGCAAATATCATTCTCAATGGGGAAAAGCTAGAAGCCTTTCACTTAAGATCAGGAACACAACAAGGATGCCCACTCTCACCATTATTATTCAACATAGTACTCTGAAAAGTATAAAACACTGATGAAAGAAATTGAAGATTACATAAACAAATGAAAAGACATCTCATGTTTATGGATTAGAAGAGCAAATACTATTAAAATGTCCACACCACGTCGGGGTGCCTGGGTGGCTCAGTCATTAAGCATCTGCCTTCAGCTCAGGATGTGATCCTGGCATTCTGGGATAGAGCCCCACATCAGGCTCCTTTGCTGGAATCCTACTTCTTCCTCTCCCACTCCCCATGCTTGTGTTCCCTCTCTCACTGGCTGTCTCTCTCTCTGTCAAATAAATAAATAAATAAAATCTTAAAAAAAAAAATCCTAAATGTCAAACAAATTAAATCCAGTAATATATTCAAAGAATAATATTTGATGATTAAATAAACGTTATACCATTAATGCATAGATGGTTCAATATTAAGAAACTAATAATAAGTCATAATAACAGGTCAAAGGAGAAAAATACTTGAACAAATGCTTAAATATCTTTTGGTAGGGGTGGAAATTGACAGACATTCCTAAAGAAAATTCCTGATAAAATGGAAATAATTTCTTCACGTTATAAACAATACAAGTTCAAAGCCAGTATCAAACTTAATGAAGAAATACCAGATGCATTCCCATTAAAATTCAGAAAAAATAGAATTATTTACTATTATCTCTATTATTTAACAGAATACAGACATATTTGTCAAAAAGTTCATAAAATTTAAATGTACAAATCAAATATAAATAAAAAATAGGATAATTTCATTATTTGTAGATGGTGTTAGGGAACTAAGTCTCAAAGCATAATATTACTATACTAAAATCAATATATTATTTATATTTCAACAATTCATTTGATAATAAAATGAAAAATCTTTGCAATACTAACATAAAACATAAAGTTATAGAATTAACAAAAATATGTGCATGACCAAGTTACCTACAAAACTCAACTAAGACATAAAAGACTTCAGTAAATAGAACATATTAAAGGAAGTGTGTCTTTTTGGAGAGATCTATCTATACATGCAATATGCTCTCAATCAAAAACCAAATCACAGTATTTATTATTTATTTAGTATCTATGTGTGTGAGGAGAGAGATATGATGGGACCAGAGCATCTTAGAGTTCATCTAAAAGAATAAACATGAGAAGATATCCAATTAAATTCTGATAAAAAAGAGTACAAGAATGGGGGAGATGACATGTCTATCAGAAAAACATTATAGAACTGCAGAAATTGAAATGGGGTAATGCTGGTGCCAAAATTGAAATATGAATGTAACAGATATATAGCGCATTTCAAACCAGTGGAGAAGGCATGACAATTCAATAAACAACTCTAAACACCTGGATAACCATTTACACAAGAATAAATTCTAGATAAATTGAAGACTAAAATATACCAAGTAATAGATCTCAGCATATATGAGAAGTTAATGTACAGCAAAGATGGCATTTCAAATTCAGTGGGAAAAGATGAAATACATCATACATGGTGCTGGGACAACTGAATATTCATATGGTAGAAAATTAAGTTAGACTCCTATCTCACATCATATTTTTTAAAAAGCCCACACCAGAGAAAGAGATGGGTTAAATACTCTGTGTAAATCAATAAAAATAAAAGTTCTGGAAGAAAAATAAACTGACTACATTTCCAGTTTAGGAACAGAAGAGACATTGGCAAGGCTGGAGAACCTGAAGTTATAAAAAAATGTAAACTTATTTGACTCTATAAAAATGATAATATTTGGTATGGGAAAAGATCCAATGAGTCAATGGGCAAACTATAGATTTGGGAAAATTCTGAAGATGACAGAGTTAATATATATTACATATAAGAACTATTACAAAATGACAAGAAAAGGAAAATGCCTCAGTAGAAAAATGACAAGGGATATAAAAAAGTAAATTGCAGAAGAATAAATCCTCACCCCAAAATGTAACTATGCTAAGTTCACTGGCAGTGAAGGATATTTTTGAAGAAAATCAAATAATGAGTCACCATATTCTATTAGTTCAAAAACACATTCCTTAAATTTTTCATTTTTTAAATCGAAATGTGCCTTAGTATTGATGATATTCTATAGTCACTTTAAGCTAGGTAATACTCATGCTTTAGTTACCTCTGCTGCACATACTTGAATATGATTGTTGCTCCTGAAGGCATGAGTGGACAACTACAATCCTTCAGTGTTTTACTCAACAAAATCATTGCAGAAAAAATGAGTCCTGATTTTTTAAAAAACTTTGTATTGACACTTTCTGATATAACCAAGAGAACTCCAGCATCAAAAATTGCAGAATAAGTGTAAGTGGCTTCATAGAAATTCCTGGTGACTAGAGTGGAGCCCTCTTTTTAAAAGTGCCTCAGTACTGATGTAGTGATGACACAGAAAATAATATTGTGTGCAAAAAACATTGGCACTGATGCGTCTGACTTGAAAATTGTACAGAGGAATTGGACTCAATGTGAGGAAGTTTTTTTTAGGACTATTGCAACCAATTTAGTTCTCTTATAGTTTTTTAAAAATACATACACACTAGAATAATATATCATGAAATTTTCTGTGTAAATATGTCGAAAAGAACTCTTTCAATAAAGATTCTAAGTGATAGGAAAATGTGTCATATTAAACCAGTAGTACTTTTTTCTTAGTGGTACATAAAATAATAATGGATCTTACAATCAAAGGTCTTCAAGATTTAATAAAATTGAATATTATATCTCACTTACCAGAAAATAAGATCCTCCTTCCAAAAAGCTTTGCATATTATAATACCATTTTTATAAAAAATCATGACCCCAAACTCTTGTATATAATGATAGTTAAAATTTATATAATACATAAAATGTACCAGAACTCTTCTAAGTATTTCCATGTATTAACTCAGTTAAATAGGTATTATTATGAACTGAATCCAGGTAGTTTGATTTCAGACCTTAGCTGTTAATTTCTATTCTTATGCTCCTATTGCAAAGGAACAAATCGGCACACACACACACACACACACACACACCAGGACCACCAATGATGTAACCATATAGTATAATTAGAAATGGGGTTGAGATCAGGGGCATATTAGTTAGACGAAAGTGTATTTAAGTAAAATTATCTGAAAAATATTCTCCAGCAGCTTGGGGCAGAATTTGAAGTAATGAGCAATGATTTTTCTCCCCATTTCAGTGGATAGTTAGTAATGATGGATAGATAATTCAGTTGTACTGTTATCATGATAACCAACCCACACTTCTTCCTTTATTACACATATTTTCTTATTACATACACAGTACATGTTTATTGCATGTTACATACATATACATGTATACACACAAGTAAAATATGACCTCAGAGATAGCTTACAATTTCTCTAATCCAGAAACAATGACTATTAGCACCTGGATGTTTGTCTTTCAGATCCTGTCTGAAGTTTTCTGTACAATTTTATATAAAATGGAATTTTACCATGGTTGCTGTCAAGTGATCTGTTATAACATATTTAAATAATCACCAACTATTTAGACAGTTAGGTCAAACAGTACCATTGCTACTACTCCTCCTAGTAATAATAATAATAACAACACTAATACCAATGTCAGTACCATTAACAAGTAACTATTAACTAACTAGTGTTGATGTGAGGATTGAATAAAATAAATTGAAGAAATACATTCACCACAATTACTCACCCATGTTAAGTGATTAATAAATGCTAGTATAATTTTAAAAAATTTCTTTCAGTCTATCCCAGACCTCTGTTTCTAGCATTTCCCCTCATTTTTTCTCCCACTGCTCCTATAGCCTTCACAATATCCCCATTATGCACCTTCCAAATTTTTTTTTCACTTCCCTGACTCTTCTAAGACTGTTAGGTTGCACTTCAATTAGCTTCTGTAGAATTCTCGATAACCTCATCTGAGTACTCACCACAGCTCATTCTTAGTACTTGTTGAATTGTATTCTCAGAGAATTAGCTTCCCAGTTATGCAACTTGTTAATTATATCCTCAGTATCTAGTACTGTACCTGGCATACAGGTGGCATTTCCTCTGCTGTGCTTCCAAGCATGGGCATGTCTTCTCTTCCTTTATGATGGATTTACTAACTGCTCTACCATTCTCCCAGGATTGTTGAGAGTACCAGATGAAGCAATGCATGTGAAATAGGTAATATATATAAAGTACTTCACAAATAAAAATCATTTGAATAATTTGTATATAACTTTGCACAAGGTTAATAAATCTTTGTGGCTAAGAAAATTATAATTGGGTTTTAATGGACAAATGTTAATGTACAGTCTCCACCAGTATTTAGTAATTACATTTTAAAAAGCTAGGAGACATTTCTAGCATTCAGATTTTTTTTTTTAAAGATTTTATTCATTTATTTGACAGAGATAGAGACAGCCAGCGAGAGAGGGAACACAAGCAGGGGGAGTGGGAGAGGAAGAAGCAGGCTCATAGCAGAGGAGCCTGATGTGGGGCTCGATCCCACAACGCCGGGATCACGCCCTGAGCCGAAGGCAGACGCGTAACCGCTGTGCCACCCAGGCGCCCCTAGCATTCAGATTTTTATACTGTATTTCAATACATGATAAATTCATGAACACTTCTTATCTCCTACAACAGTTGTATATCTTAAAAACTCATCATCATAAGCATTCGCTGGATTTTCACAGAATTAATCCTGAATAATTAATGAATATGAAAGAGTTAGACAAGTACTGTAGCATGCTAATCATTTGTTTCATTGTCAATTAGGAAAAAATAGTCACTTTGGCCTGCTAACTTAGAATATGTAATGTATAGTTAACTTTTAATTTACAAATATAAACTGTCTCTAAATGAATATGTTCAGTTTGAATTTGCAAAGCAGTGATACTAATTCCCTCTAAGACACCAACAACCTATAGAGAGGTGAGAAGCTTTGTATTTTTTAAATTTCTGAAATCTATATAGCAAATATGGCATATATACATACATATGCATATATACATGTATACTTATACATGCATACATGTTTACACCATATGCATATGTATACACATGCGTATATATCCATGCATATATATACAAAATATACAGACACACATGCTAAGAAATGTTAAGGAAGTGACAGAACCAAGAAGTTTGTTGTATTTTCCTAGGACATTTATCCTATTTCTTGGTAGGTTTAAATCCAAAGCTCATCATTTTATAGGGAACTGAAAACTAGGAAGAAGTAATTCAGAAGCTCCATTTCAAGTGGCTTTCAGGGGAAAACAGTTAATTCAATCACGACTTAAACATAGTACCAGCTGCAAATATTGGAAAAGCAATATTGTCTAGGAATACTGTTGCACAGAGATCAGGCATTGCTGACTTTGTGTAATAGTAGCCTCTTGGATGTGGTTGACAAGCATATTCCAAGTTGAGAGAGAGAGGAAATCACAGTTATGAAAATAGAGCCTAAATAGAGCTTGAAATGCTGTAAGATGGTATTCTGAGTAGGTCCTCCTAGTCTGATTCTCTTGGGAGTGGGAATTGCTAGATTAATACAACATAAACTAGAAAACCAGCACATCTAATCTACTTGTGGTATTAAAAACCCACTTCCCAGGGCACCTGGGTGGCTCAGGTGGTTAAGCATCTGACTCTTGATTTCCGCTCAGGTCATGATTTCAGGGTCATGAGATCGAGCCCTGCATCAGGCTCTGTGCTTAGCACAGAGTCTGCTTGAGATGCTCCTCCTCTCCCTCTTCCTCTGCCCCTCCCACTGCACTCACTCTCTCACATAAATAAATAAATAAAATCTTTAAAAACTAAAAAAAATAAATGAATATAGTGAGATAAAGATCAATGTCAGGGTGAAAGAATTTGTAGGAAAAAAACCAGAAACACTTTGATGTAACAGAGTTATTAAATGTATTAGGACTGTATTACAAAGCTGTGCTCACCAAGACAGCATGGTATTGGCACAAAAACAGACACATAGACCAATGGAACAGAATAAAGAACCCAGAAATGGGCCCTCAACTCTATGGTCAACTAATCTTCAACAAAGCAGGGAAGAACATTCAAAGGAAAAAAAGACAATTTCTTCAACAAATGGTGTTGGGAAAATTGGACAGCCACATACAGAAGCATGAAACCAGACCATTTCCTTATATCATACACAAGAATAGACTCAAAATGGATGAAATACATAAATGTGATACAGGAATCCATCAAAATCCTAGAGAAGAACACAGGCAGCAACCTCTTCAACCTTGGCTGCAGCAACTTCTTGTTAGACACATCGCCAAAGGCAAGGAAAACAAAGGCAAAAATGAACCTTTGTGACTTCATTGATATAAAAAACTTTTGCACAGCAAAGGAAACAGTCGACAAAACAAAAAGACACCCGACAGAATGGGGGGAGATATTTGCAAACATCTTATCATATAAAGGGCTAGTATCCAAAATCTGTAAAGAACTTATCAAACTCAAAACCCAAAGAACAAATAATCCAATCAAGAAATGGGCAGAAGACATGAACAGACATTTCTCCAAAGAAGACATAGAAATGGCCAACAGACTATGAAAAAATGCTGCATATCACTCGGCATCAGGGAAATACAAATCAAATCCACAATGAGATACCACCTCACATGGGCCAGAATGGCTAAAATTATCCACTCAGGAAACAACAAATCTTGGCGAGGATGCAGAGAAAGGGAAACCCACTTACAGTGTTGGTGGGAATGCAAGCTAGTACAGCCACTCTGGAAAACAGTATGGAGGGTCCCCAAAAAGTCGAAAATAGGGGCCCCTGGGTAGTTCAGTTGGTTAAGTGTCTGCCTTTGGCTCAGATTATGATCCCAGAGTTGCAGGATAGAGTCCCACATCAGGCTTCCTGCTCAGTGAGGAGTCTGCTTCTCCTTTTGTCCCTCCCCCTGCTCATGCTCTCTCTCTCAATCTCTCTCTCACTTACTCCCTCTCTCAAATATATAAATAAAATCTTAAAAAAAAAGAAGTTGAAAATAGAGCTACCCTAGGACCCAGCAATTGCAGTACTAGGGATTTACTCCAATGATACAAATGTAGTGATCTGAAGGGGCACATGCACCCCTATGTTTATAGCAGCAATGTCTGCAATAGCCAAACTATGTAAAGAGCCCAGCTGTCCATTGACAGATGAATGGATAAAGAAGATGTGGTATGTATATACAAGTGAATACTACTCAGCCATCAAAAAAAAGAAAAAGAAAAAGAAAAAAATAGAAATCTTGCCATTTGTGACAATGTGGATGAAAATAGAGGGTATTATGCTAAGTGAAATAAGTCAACCAGAGAAAGACAATTATCCTATGGGATTACTCATATGAGAAAATTAAAAAAATAAGACAAGGGATCATAGGGGAAGAAAGGAAAAAATAAGACAAGACAAAATTAGAGAGGGAGACAAACCATAGGGACTCTTAATCATAGGAAGCAAACTGAGGGTTGCCAGAGAGGAGGGCAGTGAGGGGATTGGGTAATTGGGTGATGAACATTAAAGAGGATATGTGATATAATGAACAATGTGTATTATATAAGAGTGATGAATCACTGACCTCTACCTTTGAAACCAATAATACATTATATGTTAATTAATGGAATTTAAATTAAAAATTAAAAACTTAAAAAATAAGTCTGCAAAGTTAAAACATTTTTCAAATAAGAAATTTAAAAAATAAAAAATTTTAAAAACGAGTCTGCCAAGTTAAAATAAAAAAGACTGATGAATCACTAACCTCTACCTCTGAAACTAATATGTTATACATTAATTGATTGAATTTAAATTAAAAAAATAAGCCTCATACACTTAAAAAAATAACTGGCAAACCCAGGAATAAACCTCACTCTGTAATTGTCCCTTACCTATAAAGTAAAATGATTATAATAGATATTCAGGCTATTTTTGTTTTAAGTTAAATGGTAAAAATATTCATCAATTTTTTTAATGTATTATAGATTTTTAATAGAAATAAAGAATTTGGCAATAAAAATTATGTAGAGTACCTCTGAATTTAGTTAAGAAAAGCAACTTTTATATTGAAGGATGAAAAAAATTATTTATTTATTTAGCTTTGAATTTGTTAGGATTTAACTCCACTTGTAAGGAGGGAAACCTTTTTATTATAAGATGAAATTCCCCTATTAAACAGTAAAGATTGTTCATTTAGACATGGAGGGTATTTTCTAGGCATTTTATGAGTTTGTAGGTGTGGAAAACTTTCCCGTTCTTCCCTTCTAGGTTCTTTACTGTCCTGATAATTTAATTGATGTAAGACATTAACCAAAGAAAAACAAATTTCATGCCTGTGGGAGCCCCATAAAAATATGACTCTCAGGAAGTCAGGTAATTAAGGTATACCTATCATACTGAGCTAAGGAGAAGGGGATAGGTGTCTGGAGCCTCAAAGGGGAGGAAGACAATTCACAGGAAGATGAGAGGAGCAAATATTTGGTAAGCAACTATTAATGTCTTTCTGATATTAAACATTATGTTTTCTACATACAAAAGGCTAACAGACAGACACATGAAAAAATGTTCAAAATCATTAGCCATCAGGGAAATTCAAATCAAAACCACATTGAGATACCACCTTATACCAGTTAGAATGTAAAAAATTGACAAGGCAAGAAACAACGAACATTGAAGAAGTTGTGGAGAAAGGGGAACCCTCTTATGCTGTTGGTACAGCCACTTTGGAGGACCGTGTGGAGGCCCCTCAAAAAGTTACGAATAAAGCTACCCTATGACCCAGCAATTGCACTGCTGGGTATTTACCCCAAAGATACAGATGTAGTGAAAAGAAGGGCTACATGCACCCCAATGTTCAAAGCAGCATTGTCCACAATAGCCAAACTGTGGAAAGAGCTGAGATACCCTTCAACAGATGAATGGATAAAGATGTGGTCCATATATACAATGGACTATTACTCAGCCATCAGAAAGGATGATTACCCAACATTTGCATTAACATGGATGGAACTGGAGGAGATTATGCTAAGTGAAATGAGTCAAACAGAGAAAGACAATTATCATATGGTTTCACTTATTTGTGGAACATAAGGAATAGCATACAGGACATTAAGAGAAGGAAGGGAAAAATGAAGAGGGAAAATCAGAGGGAGAGATGAACCATGAGAGACTGTGGACTCCGTGAAACAAACTGAGGGTTTTTAGAGTGAAGGAGGTGGTGAGATGGGTTAGCCTGGTGATGGGTAATAAGGAGGGCATGTATTGCATGGAACACTGGTGTTATATGCAAACAATGAATCATGGAACACTACATCAAAAACTAATGATGTACTGTATGGTGACTAACATAGCATAAAAAATTAAAAAAAATAAACATATCTTCTAAAAAATTTTAAAGGTATGTCTTCTTTCCCAGGTTTCAGCACCAAAAAAAAAAAAAAAAAGCTCCCTCTGATAGTGGGTCTTTTCCTGGTTCAGGCCCCCTACTTAATTTAAGGGGGAGATAAAAAGTTCTTCTTGAATCTGCTGGGTCCTTATTGTCTTCAGCTTGAAATAATCCACATGCCAAAGTGACATATTTTGAGGTCGTATATTCTGCTCTCCATTAAGTTCATCATGGGAAACTGTTTCTGTCTGTATAGTATTCCTTGGTTGACAAACCTGAGCTGAAAATTTATGGAGTCTGTCCTTTTTCGTTGTTCATCTGCCTATATGGCCTAGATTCATAGATTGATTGTTTTCCTAGAATGGCACTAGTAATGATTCTACAATGATGAGAACAATGTAAATTGTAAACTTGGTGGGAAAAGCACAAGACGGTGAGTCAGATGACCGAATTTGAGACTTATCTGCCACTGATTAGCTCTGTGACCTTAGGAAGACCCGTATTTTAAACAAGCCTTGAGTTTGTTTTTTAATCTGTAAAATGGTGAAATGCTTACCTGACAGGGCTGTTGAAAGGATTAAATAAGATGTTGGGTTTGTATTTTATCCTATTCATTTCTAAGGCTTTGAAATAATTTTAATGGACTAATTTAGGTAAAATGTGTTAATACCCAATGAATTTCAGATGACCTTTATTTATGTGTGTGTTTAATTTTTTTAAAAAGATTTTATTTATTTATTCGACAGAGATAGAGAGAGCCAGCAAGAGAGGGAACACAAGCAGGGGGAGTGGGAGAGGAAGAAGCAGGCTCATATCAGAGGAGCCTGATGTGGGGCTCGATCCCATAACGCCAGGATCACGCCCTGAGCCGAAGGCAGACGCTTAACTGCTATGCCACCCAGGCGCCCTAATTTTGTTAATTTGAGTATAGTTGACACAAAATGTTTAGTTTCAGGTGTACAACATAGAAATTTGACTATCTTGTACATTATGCTATGTTCACAAGTGTAGTTACTGTCTGTCACCATACAATGCTATTATGATATCATTGACTATCTTCCCTATGCTGTGCCTTTTATTCCCATGACTTATTCATTCCATAACTGGAAGCCTGTATCTCCCACTCCCCTTCACCCATTTGACATCCCCTACCCCCTCCCTTCTGGCAGCCATCAGTTTATTATCTGCATCTTAGCTCTAATTCTGTGTTTTGCTTGTTTATTCATTTGTGGGTGTGTTTTGTTTTGTTTTGCTTTGTTTTTTAGATTCCACATATGAGTGAAATCATACGGTACTTGTCTTTCTCAGTCTGACTTATTTCCCTTAGCATAATACCCTCTAGGTCCATCCATGTTGTTTCAGATGTCATAATCTCATCCTTTTTAATGGCTGCATTATCTATATATATCCCACATCTTTCTTATCCATTTGCAGATGACCTCTATTTAATATGCAAAAAGGATAGCATAATCTTGTCATTTTAAATTTAGTGTCTTTTAATTTTACATTTCATTTCTATACTTTCTTTTGGCTTATCTTAGATAACTTAAACAAGATTTAAGTGCATATTAGAAAGTATATGAATATCTAAATTGTGTCTAGTGAATGTGGATTTGTTTACCCTCTGTCATATCTAAAGTATGACTTTCACCATCATCCTTCCCTCAGAGATATGGTGCCTGGTGTCACCAATTTGTCCTTTTATGAATCAAATTCATTGGTTTGACTAGTTAAGCACTGAGCTGTGAATGGAGCTGTTATTAAAAAGTTACAAAGTCACAAACCTGGACCAAGCTTTTCCATTTATCCAAGGCCAAAGTCAGGAACCTGCCTTCACTGTCACAGACACATGCTGGAGTGCCAAAGCATCAGGGCATGAGAGAAGTGGCTGGTAATGCTGTCTCTATAGTCTGAATGAAAGCCAGCTGCTCTCTCAGCTGCTCCTAACTTGAAGAGGCAGACCTTGCCATACATACTACAGGCATCTCAGGACCAGGCAAGGGTGATTGGGAAATCAGCTAAGAGTGGTTTTCCTTTCATGTTTATTTTTCCAAGGCCAGGATGTAATTTATTGGCCAACCGATTGAAGTTACATCATGAAGAAAGAACAAGTAGTGTCAAGCAAGATGGGCTCTTCGATTTATTAATGTAATGTTAATGGACAATTTGTCAAAAGTCTCACACCTTTTTTCCCCCTAAGTCTACATAAAATTAGTCTTCCATATGGCTAGTAATCTCCTAAAACAAATAAAAACTTGTGAGCCTACATTACCTTGATCTTTTTGCACTCTAAATTTCGTGAAGGCAAATATAACAGTTTTTAAATGCAAGTATATAATTTTATACAATAAAAATGAAATAGCTATTTCTACAGGGACAGGTTAGGTAGTGGATTATTCAACTCAAACCCTCTGGCTGAAAACAACTCTGGATAAATTACCTGAAAAGCAGTGAGGAGTTGAAAAGAGAGTGCAGCCGTGCCAGGCCAATTTTGGGAGGGAAGCTTGAATCCAAAGAGATTAGAGGATTCCTTGAGTGCCAAAGTTGCTTTTGCCTTGAAACCATTGAAGGGGTAAGGGTGAAAGAAGTGCAGGAACAGAGCACATTCAATGTAAAAACTCTTACAGGATACCTTTCCCATCATTAAGCTGGGTCTCAAAGGGCTACAACCTTGGGTTTAGGATGAACCAGAACTAATCTGTCATCTCCTGATCCTCCAGAGAGAATGCTGCACTGGGCCTAAGTAGAGCAGGAGAGGGAAAGGAAAGGAGATAAAATAACCAAGAAGTTGTGGCCATGGACCTGTCCTCATATAGATTTGTATGCCAGGAACATATAGCATAGATGGACAATGAATTTGGTTTTAAGAAGGAAGGTACACTTATTACAAGCTTCAGGGAATCTCCACAAATAGCTTTTTAAGGGCAATAACTAGCAAAACAGTTGAAGATAATCAGACAAGTAAGGAAATTAAAAAAAAAATCACATGGACAACTTATATTACATTAATTGGTAATTTTTATGAATTTTGTGACAAAATCAGACAAACCAATATGGAGTCCTCTCTCTTAATGCACAGATTATGTTATGATGTAAATATCATGACCATCATCTTTATATTTTTCAATATGTCAAAAAGAAATGTTTTTAATAAGTATCACAGAAGTAGTTGCATGTTGTGTGCTTTTCAGTGGTGTGTTGAAGATTAGTTACTAGCACTCATTTAATTATACAGAACAATTGTCAGCTTTAGTACAATGTCTAATATTTCTAAAATAGACATTGGTGACTGGTATATAAACAGATATTTCCAATAATAGCCGTACAGAATCATTGTCTGAATTGTCCTTGTGATTCATATCTAGAGAATAATAAAAGATAAATCCATTTTTCATTTTTTAAACTCCAGTGTAGCTAAAGTAGAAAACAAAGCCAAACAATTAAAGTGACAACAATAAAGTCTTCACTCAAATCCAAAATGGTTACTATAGTAACTTAAGATTGGAACATTGTGATAAAAGTAGAATGAAAGGATAATTTCAAATGCTATATTAATCTCTGAAGTATGGTGCAGGGAGTTGCTATTTGATATTTGAAAGAGACTAGTTTGCTGTTGAAGCTTTTAAGATAACTGATTTCATCTTCTGTCCTTTCTCTTTTATATAATTATGGAAATCACTGATTGCAGGCCTTAACTAGAAGAGGAGGGTACTGTTAGTTTTGCTTGTATTCATCTCCCTAAGACTGATGACAATCACTTTATGCCAGCAACTTGTCGCTAGCTATGGGAATGCAGGGCAGATTGAGTGAAAAAGTGCACTTACAAATGGCTTAAAGGATCTAATTTTGATGTTTCTTTTCTATTTCCATAGTAGAGATGGAGGTGCAGACACCGGTGCAGACATAATATAAGATATGTAACTAAAGTGAGATGGAGGGGAAAATCCAGAGTTTGGGATGAGTATGGAACTGCCTATTCAATAGACCTCATATTAAAACTATTGGGGTTGTATGATATCGAGGTCACTTAAAAATTTCATGCTAGTGGTAGAGTCATTGTCAGAAAGTGGTTGGTGGTAGCACATCTTCCTAGGTCTGGAAATTATTAGTCAGAAAGGACATAACAAAGAAGAGAGAAACCTCAAAAATCAGTACTTCTGACTCCCACAAACAGGGATAAGCTACTCTTCTTTATGCACATACAACCGTCCTTCCTCCCTTACTTATTTCCTTCCTTCCCCCTTCCCTCCTTCCTTCCTTCTTTCCTTCCTTCCTCCTTTTTTCCCCTTCTTCCCTTAGTTCCTTTCCTTCCTTCCTACCTCCTTCCCTTCCTCTCCTCTTCCTCTCTCCTTTCTTCCCTCTCGTCCTTCCACAAATGTGTATTGAGCAAGTTCTATGTGCCAGGCCCTGCATTGACTATGGGGAATATTCTGTGAGCAACACTGATGTAGTCTTGCCTTCATTGAGTGTATAGTCTGGTATTGTGGAAGATCTAGACAATAAACAATTACACTAATAATTATTAAATTACAATTGCAATTAGGGCTAAAACTGTAAAGTACAGGGAGTAACGAGAGAATATGACAGGAAGAAAACCTAATCAGAGGGGATAGCTAAGGAATAGTTAAGTTTTTATGAGGAAATTATATTTACATTGATTACTCTAGGGTGAATAGGACTCAGCCAACTGATGAATGCAAGAAAGAACATTGCGAGTGCAAAGGACTGAAGTAAAAAGGAGCTTAGTGACTTGAGATAGAGACAACTAATGAGTCAAGAACATGTTGACAAAGATGAGATTAAAAAGGTAAGCAAGGGTCTTAGAGGTCACAGTATGATATTTGAAAACTTTTGTTTACACCATTCAGTTGCAGTTATTTGTATATATGGTCATGGAGACTTTTTTCCCTTTTCATTTACATATTCTTGATATCTATTATACTGCCAGGCACATAGTAAGTGCTCAATAAAAGCTTGTTTAATTAGGGAGATAAAGGAAATGACTTTCTTATGATTGGAGGAACACAGTCATTACAGAAAATAGGGATAAGATTATATTTGGCTATCATCTCTCTTATTGTGTCTGTCAAGACACATTTGTTTAAGTAATAGGTAGTTTTTCTACAAGGAAAATGAGAGACTGATCAGTGAAACTGAATTGTTGAGCAGTACTAAGAGAAAGCCAGTTTTTTGAGGAAAGTACATTTTTGTTTGTGTAGTTAAAATCTACATCACAGGAAAAGTCTGAAAGTCAAGAAGGTCTATGAGAGCTTTTAAAACTGAAACAATAAAACTTAATGATCCCTACTTCTTCTGGAAGTCACATAGGGTAGAGAGAAAAAAAAGATGTGTAGCTGTTAGGACCATTTGATATTTAGATATTTTAATTTTCTTGAACTTTGCTTCAAATGAATTCTTATTTTTTTAAATATATCATTGGAAACATTGTATGGTTATATTATTCAATAAAGTATGAAACAATTGCAATTGATACAATTAACCATCTCAGGGTTAAGAGAATAACCAATACACCATTGTCTAACAAATAGTATCTGAGCCCTAATTGCAACTAAATTGCTCAGCATAAAGAAAACTACAAATTCTAGCTTTCTAAAGCCATTTGTGCAGAGAACCTCAGACCACGCTTTGGGGTTTCTTTTATTATGTTCAGCTAGCCAGTGTCATTAGTTTTTTATATAGTGTTCAACAATTAATTAGTTGCATATAAAACCCACTGCTCATCACCATTCATGCCCTCCTTAATACCCATCACCAAGTTACCCCATACACCCCCCCATAACCCTCATTTATTTCCTGGAGTCCATGGTCTCTTATGGTTTGTCTCCCTTTCTGATTTCTTCCCGTTCAATTTTCCCTCACTTCCCCTGTGGTCCTCTGTGCTATTCCTTATATTCCATATATGAATGAAACCATAACCATATGATAATTGTCTTTCTCTGCTTGACTTATTTCACTTAATATAATCCCCTTCAGTTCCATCCATGTCGATGCAAATGGTGGGTATTCATCCTTTCCAATGGCTGAGTAATAGTCCATTGTATATACGGATCACATTCCTTTATCCATTCACCTGTTGAAGGGCATCTCAGCTCTTGCCACAGTTTGGCTATTGTGGATGCTGCTGCTATGAACATTGGGGTGCATGTGGCCCTTCTTTTCACTACATCTGTATCTTTAGGGTAAATACCTAGTAGTGCAATTGCTGGGTTGTAGGGTTCCTCTATTTTTTAACGCCTTGAAGAACCTCCATACTGTTTTCCAGAGTGGATATACCAGCTTGCATTCCCACCAACGGTGTAAGAGGTTCCTCTTTGTTCACATCCTCACCAACACTTGTTTCCTGCCTTGTTAATTTTTGCCATTCTAAGTGGTGTAAGGTGGTATCTCATTGTGGTTTTGATTTGTATTTCCCTGATGGCTAGTGATGTTAGCCATTTTTATGTCTTCTTTGGAGAAGTGTCTGTTCATGTCTTCTGTCCATTTTTTGACTGGATTTTTTGTTTTTTGGGTGTTGAGTTTGAGAAGTTTTTTTATAGAGCTTGGATACCAGTCCTTATCTGAAATGTTGTTTGTAAATATCTTCTCCCATTCCATGCATTGCCTCTTAGTTTTGTTGACTGTTTCCTTTGCTGTGCAGAAGGTTTTTTATCTTGATGAAGTTCCAAAAGTTCATTTTTGCTTTTGTTTCTCTTGCCTTTGGAGATGTTTCTTGAAAGAATTTGCTGTAGCTGATGTCAAAGAGGTTACTGCCTATGTTCTCCTCTAGGATTTTGATAGATTCCTGTCTCACATTGAGGTCTTTCATCCATTTAGAGTTTATCTTTGTGTATGGTGTAAGAGAACGGTCCAGTTTCGTTCTTCTGTATGTGGTTGTCCAATTTTCCCAGCACCATTTACTGAAAAGACTGATTTTTTTTCCCATTGGATGTTATTTCCTGCTTTTTCGAAAATTAGCTGAACATAGAGTTGAGGGTCCATTTCTGGCTTCTCTGCTCTGTTCCATCTATCTATGTGTCTGTTTTAGTGCCAGTAGCATACTGTCTTGATGATTACAGCTTTGTAATATAGCTTGAAGTCAGGCATTGTGATGCCACCAGCTTTGGTTTTCCTTTTCAACATTCCTCTGGTGATTCTGGGTCTTTCCTGGTTCCATATAAATTTTAGGATTGTTTGTTCCATCTCTGTGAAAAATGTCAATGGTATTTTTATAGGGACTACATTGAAACTGTAAATTGCTCTGGGCAGCATAGGCATTTTAATGATGTTTATGCTTCCAATCCATGAGCATGGAATGTTTTTCCATCTCTTTGTGTCTTCCTCAATTTCTTTCATAAGTGATCTGTAATTCTAGAGTATAGATTGTTTCCTTCTTTGGTCGGGTTTATTTCTTGGTATCTTATGAGTTTTGGTGCTATTGTAAATGGAATTGATTCCTTAATTTTTCTCTTCAGGAACATTGTTCGTGTATAGCAAAGCAATTGATTTCTGTGCATTGATTTTGTATCCTGCCACGTGGATGAATTGCTCTATGAGTTCTAATAACTTGGGAGTGGAGTCTTTTGTGTTTTCCACATAAAGTATCATGTCTGTGAAGAGAGAGAATTTGACTTCTTCTTTGCCAACTTGAGTGCTTTTTGTATCTTTTTGTTGTCTGATTGCTGATGCTACTACTTCTAGTACTATGCTGAATAATTGTGGTGAGAGTGGGTATCTCTGTTGTATTCCTGACCTTAAGGGAAAAGCTCTGTTTTCCCCATTGAGAAAGATATTCACTGTGGGCTTCTCATAGATGGCTTTTTATGATATTGAGGTGTGTTCCCTTTACCCCTATACTGCGAACACTTTTAATCAGGAAAGGATGCTGTATTTTGTCAAATGTATTTTCTGCATCAATTGAGAGGATCATATGGTTCTTGTCTTTCTTTTTTATTAACATGCCCTGTCACACAGATTTGTGAATGTTGAACCACCCTTGCATTCCAGTATTAAATCCCACTTGGTCATGGTGAATAATCCTTTTAATGTACTGTTGGATCCTATTGGCTAGGATCTTGGTGAGTATTTTGGCATCCATGTTCATCAGGGATATTGGTCTGTAATTCTCTTTTTTGGTTGGGACTTTGTCTGGTTTTTGAATCAAGATAATGCTAGCCTCACAGAAAGAGTTTGGAAGTTTTCCTTCCATTTCTATTTTTTGAAAGAGCTTCAAGAGACTAGGTATGGTTTCTTCTTTAAATGTCTGGTAGAACTCCCCTGGGAAGCCATCAGGCCCAGGACTCTTGTTATTTGGGAGGTTTCTAATTACTGATTCAATTTCGTTACTGGCTATTGGTCTATTCAGATTGTCTAATTCTTCCTCCTTCAGTTTTGGTAGTTTATAAGTTTCCAGGAATGCGTCCATTTCTTCTAGATTGCTTAATTTGTTGGCATATAGTAACTGGTAATAATTTCTTTTTTTTAAATTTTTTATTATGTTATTTTAGTCACCATAGAGTACATCCTTAGTTTTTGATGTACTCTTCCATGATTCATTGTTTGTGTATAACACCCAGTGCTCCATGCAATATATGCCCTTTTTAATACCCATCACTGACCTATCCCAATCCCCCACCCCCTCCCCTCTGAAACCCTCAGGTTGTTTTCTAGAGTCCATAGTCTCTCATGGTTCATTTCCTTCTGTTTACCCCCCCTTCATTCTTCCCTTCCTTCTCCTACCGATCTTCCATAAATGAGTGAAACCATATGATAATTGTCTTTCTCTGCTTGGCTTATTTCACTTAGCATAAACTCCTCCAGTCCTGTCTATGTTGCTGAAAATGGTGGGTAATCGTTTTTTTTTCTGATGGCTGAGTAATACTCCAATGTATATATGGACCACATCTTCTTTATTCATTCATTTGTTGGGGGCATCTCGGCTCCTTGCAACAGCCATCAGACAACAAAAAGGTATAAAAGATATTCAAATTGGCAAAGAAGAAGTCAAACTGTCTCTCTTTGCAGATGACATGATACTTTATATGGAAAACCCAAAAGACTCCACCCCCAAATTACTAGAACTTGTAGAACAATTCAGTAATTTGGCAGGACAAAATCAATGCTCAGAAATCAGTTGCATTTCTATACACAAACAATGAGACTGAAAAAAGAGAAATTAGGGAATCCATCCCATTGACAATAGCACCAAAAATCATACGATAACTTGGAATTAACTTAACCAGAGGCGTAAAGAATCTATATTCTAGAACCTACAGAACATTGATAAAAGACATTGAAGAAGACACAAAAAGATGGAAAAACATTCCAAGCTCATGGGTTGGAAGAATAAACATAGTTAAAATGTCTATGCTACCCAGAACAATCTACACTTTCAATGCCAACCTGTTTAAAATACCAATGACATTTTTTCAAAGAGATGGAATAAACAACCCTTAAATTTGTATGGAACCAGAAAAGGCCCTGAATCACCAAGGAAAGGTTGAAAAGGAAAAACAAAGCTGGGGGCATCACGTTGCCAGATTTCAAGCTATACTACAAAGCTGTGATCACCAAGACAGCATGGTACTGGCCCAAGAACAGACACATAGACCAATGGAACAGAATAGAGAACCCAGGGGCACCTGGGTGGCACAGTGGTTAAGCGTCTGCCTTCGGCTCAGGGAGTGGTCGTGCGTTGTAGGATCTAGCCCCACATCAGGCAACTCCGCTATGAGCCTGCTTCTTCCTCTCCCACTCCCCCTGGTTGTGTTCCCTCTCTCACTGGCTGTCTCTATCTCTGTCAAATAAAAAAATAAAATCTTAAAAAAAAAAGAATAGAGAACCCAGAAATGGACGCTTGGCTCTATGGTCAACTTATCTTTGACAAAACAGAAAAAAATATCCAGTGGGTAGCTCTATTTTTAACTTTTTGAGGGACCTCCACACTGTTTTCCAAAGTGGCTGCACCAACTTGCATTCCCACCAACAATGTAAGAGAGATCCCCTTTCTCCACATCCTCTCCAACATTTGTTATTTCTTGCCTTGTCAATTTTTGCCATTCTAACTGGCATAAGGTGGTATCTCAATGTGATTTTGATTTGAATTTCCCTGATGGCTAATGATTTTGAACATTTTTTCATGTGTCTGTTAGCCATTTACATGTCTTCATTGGAAAAGTGTCTGTTCATATAGTCTGCTCTTTTTTTGGTTTGATTATTTGTTTCTCATGTATTGAACTTGAGAAATTCTTTATAGATTTGGATACCAGCCTTTTATCTGTAGTGTCCTTTGCAAAGATCTCCTATTGCATGGGCTGCCTCTTAGTTTTTTGACTGTTTCCTTGGCTGTGCAGAAGCTTTTTATCTTGGTGAAGTTCCACAAGTTCATTTTTTCTTTTGTTTCTCTTGCCTTTGGAGATGTGCCATGAAAGAATTTGCTATGGCCGATGTCGTATAGGTTGCTGCCTATGTTCTCCTCTAGAATTTTGATGGATTCCTGTCTCACATCGAGGTCTTTCACCCATTTGGAGTTTATCTTTGTGTATGGTGTGAGAGAGTGGTCAAGTTTCATTCTTTTGCATGTAGCTCTCCAACTTTCCCAGCACCATTTATTGAAGAGACTGTCCTTTTTCCATTAGACGCTTTTCCTGCTTTATCAAAGATTAGTTGCCCAAAGAGCCAAGGGTCCATTTCTGGGTTCTCTATTCTATTCCATTAGTCTATGTGTCTGTTTTTGGGCCAGTACCATGCTGTCTTGGTAATCACAGCTTTGTAGTATAGCTTGAAATCAGGCAACGTGATGCCCCCAGCTTTGTTTTTCTTTTTCAACCTTTCCTTGGCGAATCAGGGTCTTTTCTGGTTCCACATAAATTTTAGAATT
The DNA here is from genome assembly GCF_002007445.2 of Ailuropoda melanoleuca. Taxonomy (NCBI): domain Eukaryota; kingdom Metazoa; phylum Chordata; class Mammalia; order Carnivora; family Ursidae; genus Ailuropoda; species Ailuropoda melanoleuca. Next base: position 985 of record NW_023254864.1, on the reverse strand, counting down.
GTTTGTTCCAGCTCTTTGAAAAATGTTATTGGTATTCTATTCGGGATGGTGTTGAAAGTGTAGATTGCTCTGTGTAGCATAGACATTATAACTATGTTTATTCTTCCAATCCATGAACATGGAATGTTTTTCCATCTTTTTGTGTCTTCTTCAATGTCTTTCATCAGTGTTCTGTAGTTTCTAGTATATAGATCCTTTACTTCTCTAGTTAACTTAATTCTGAGATATCATATGATTTTTGGTGCTATTGTAAATGGAATCGATTCCCTAATTTCTCTTTCTTCAGTCTCATTGTTCATGTATAGAATTGCAACTGATTCCTGAGCATTGATTTTGTATCCTGCCACACTACAGAATTGTTCTATGAGTTCTAGTAATTTGGGGGTGGAGTCCTTTGGGTTTTCTATTTAAAGCATCATGTCACCTGTGAATGGAATTTGACTTCCTCTTTGCCAATATGAATACTTTTTATTCTTTTTTGTTGTCTGATTGCTGTTTCAAGGGCTTCTAGTACTATGTTGAATAATAATGGCGAGATTGGGCATCCTTGTCATGTTTCTGATCTTAAGGGAAAGTCTTTCAGCTTTTCCCCATTGAGAATGGTATTCCCTATAGGCTTTTCATGGATGGTTTTTATGAAATTGAGGAATGTACCCTCTATCCCTACATTCTAGATTTAAATCGGGAAAGGATTTTGTCAAAAGCTTTTTCTGCATCAATTGAAAGCATCATATGGTTCTTGTCTCCTCTCTTATTAATGTGATCTACCACACTAAATAGATTTGTGAATGTTGAACCACCTTGCATCCAAGGGATGAACCCCACTTGGTCGTGATGGAAAATCCTTTTAGTGTACTGTTGGATCCTATTAGCTAAGATCTTGTTGAGAATTTTGGCATTCATATTCATCAGGAATATCCATCTGTAATTCTCCTTTTTGATGGGGTCTTTGCCTGGTTTTGGGATCAAGGTAATGCTGGCCTCA
>NW_023254863.1:0-7913 GCF_002007445.2 Ailuropoda melanoleuca | reverse complement strand
TTAAGGAGGGCACGTATTGCATGGTGCACTGGGTGTTATACGGAAGTAATGAATCATGGAACTTTACATCACAGACTAGGGATGTACTGTATGGTGAATAACATAATATAATAAAAAATTGTCATAAAAAAAGGAGAAAGAGAAAAAAATAAATAAATCACAAGTCCCTCAAAAAAAAATAAATTCTAGTACTATATTGAATAAGAGCAAACACACTTGCTTTGTTCTCAATCTTAGGGAAAAACATTCTATATTTCAGCAATAAGTACAATGTTAGTTGTGTGATTTTTTAGATGATTTTTATCAGCTTGAGGTAATTTCTTCTGACTCCTAACTTATTGAATCTTTTTATCACAAATGAATGTTGAATTTTGTCAAATACCTTTTCTGTATCAATGAAGACAATTTCTATTTATTTGATGTTCCTTTTTTAGCTTGATGATATAGTGGTTCATTATAATTGTTTTCCAATTGTTAATCCAGTCTTGCACACTTGGAACTAAGTCCATGTGGTCATGTTATATAACTTCTTTTATTCATTGTTGTATTCAGCTGGCTAATATTTTGTTAAGGATTTTTATGTCTAATTTCATAAGACATATTGGTGTTTAGTTTTCTGTTTTTGTTTGTCCTTTCCTGATTTGTGTATTAGGGTAATACTGGCCAGAAAAAGGTGTTAGGATGTAGCCCCACATCTTCTGTTTCCTGAAAGAGATTGTGGAAAATGTGTTTTTTCTTCTCGAAATATTGGTAGTACTTTCTAGTGAAAACACCTGAGGCTAGAAGTTGTTTGCTTGTTTTTTCCCTAAGAGCTTTTAAATTTTGGAGTCAATTTCTATATAATTACAGGTTTATTCAGATCTTCTATTTCATCTTGGTTGAGTGTTGGTAGTTTTGGCTTTTTAGGAATTAGTCTATTTCTTTGAAGTTGTTGAATTTATGAGCATAAAATTATTAATGGTATTCTTTAGTGTTCACTTATTATCCTTTTCATGGCCTTAGGGCCTATGGTAATATTCCTATTTCATTTCTGATATTGGTGTTGTGTCTTTTCTCTTTTCATTTTCTCCAGTCTTGCTAGAGGTTTAACAATCGTTTGAAGGCCTTTTTGTTTTATTTATTTTATCTGTTTTCCTATTTTAATTTTATGAATTTCTTACTCTTTTTTTCTAATGCTTGCTTTGGATGCATTTTGTCTTTCTTTTCTAATTTCTTGAGGAAGAAATTAATGATTTGAGACCTCTGTCCTTTTCTAATATAAACATTTAGTACTATAAATTTCTCTTTCAACAATTCTTTAGCTGAATTCCACATATTTTGATATGTTGCATTTTCATTTCCAGTAAGTTATATGTAATTTTAAATTTCATTTGAGACTTCTTTATTGTATGGATTCTATGGAATCTTGTTATTTAATTTCCATGTTTTTAAAGATATTCTATATTCTTGTTATATATATATATTTAGTTTGATTCCATCATGGTCAAAGAACACATTTTATATTCACATAGAGGGGATTATATTACACATGACTTAAATTAATTTACCTTTTTTCAGGTTTGTTTTGTAGCCCTACATAGAGTTTATCTTGATGAATGTCCCATGATCACTTAGAAAAAAAATGTATTCTTCTCTTGGTTGGTAGGGTGTCTTATATATGTCAATTAGATCTTGTTAATTGATTCTGTGTTTCATTATTCAATATCCTTGCTGATTTTATGTCTAATATTTCAGAGTTTATGTTACTGAGTTGTTAATGTATCCAGCTATAATTATGGAATATTTATTTCTTTTCATAAAGCTATATCAGTTTCTGAGGCGCCTGGGTGGCTCAGTTGGTTAAGCATCTGCCTTCAGCTCAGGTCATGATCCCAGGTCCTTGGATGGAGCCCCATGTCAGGCTCCCTGCTCAGTGGAGTCTGTTTCTCCCTCTCCCTCTGCTGTTCCCCCTGCTTGTGCTCTCTCTGTCAAATAAATAAATAAAATCTTTAAAAAAAAAAGAAAAAAGAAAAAAAAGTTTATCAATTTTTGCTTCATTTATTTTGAAGCTCTGTTGTTTGGTCCATGCACATTTAGTATCACTAGGCTTCCTAAAGGATTGATCCTTTTATAATTATATAACATCCTTTTTTTTTCTTTGACTCTAGAAATACTCTTTGCTCTGAAATCAGATATCAATATTTCTAGTCATACTTTTANGAGGATTGATCCTTTTATAATTATATAACATCCTTTTTTTTTTCTTTGACTCTAGAAATACTCTTTGCTCTGAAATCAGATATCAATATTTCTAGTCATACTTTTATTGATTATTTTATTGTTTTCCTAGTACATCTTTTTCCAACCTTTTTACTTTTTTAGTGTCTATGCAGTTTAATTTGAAGTGAGTTCCTTGTAAGCAGCTCATAGTTGGATCATGTGTATGTTTTTTAATGCACTCTGCCAATCTCTGAAATTTAAAAACTGAAGATATAGTTTACAAACCATAATATTCACCCTATTGAAAGGAATAATCTCTGTTTTTAATTAATTCAGGAGGTTTTGCACCCATCACCACTAGATAATTCCAAAACACTACCCAATTTTGAGTTTATATTTCTCAAAAGAAACTTCATACCCATTAAGCATTCACTCCCCCTTTGGCCTTCTCCAAGTTCCTGACAAACACTGATCTATGTTCTGTCTACGGGTTTGGTTATTTTAGACATATCATGCCCAGACAACTATCTGNCCCATTACCACTAGATAATTCCAAAACACTACCCAATTTTGAGTTTATATTTCTCAAAAGAAACTTCATACCCATTAAGCATTCACTCCCCCTTTGGCCTTCTCCAAGTTCCTGACAAACACTGATCTATGTTCTGTCTACGGGTTTGGTTATTTTAGACATATCATGCCCAGACAACTATCTGGGCTATTCATAGATGAATAAATAGAATGATGCAATATGTGGTCTTTTATCATTATAAAATGACCTCTTATGTCTTTAGTCACAGTTTTCACCTTAGAGTATTTTTTTAAAATCTATTATTAGCTTCTCCAACTTTTTAAAAGGTACTGTTTGCCTGGTATGTATTTTTACATTCTTTCACTTTCAAATAATTTGTCTCCTTGAATTTTGAAATATATCCCTTGTTGACAATATATAGTTGGATCCATTTTTTTAATCCATTCTACCAATCCCTGTTTTTAATTGAAACTTAATCCATTTATATGAATGTAATTCCTGGTAAAATAGGATTTTATATCTGTAATTTTGCTATTTATGTTCTATATGTCTTATATGGTTTTTGTTCCTTTATTCCCCCATTACTTCCTTTTTGGGTTAAGTAGATGTTTAGTGTACTATTTTAATTCCTTTTTTGTTTATTCAACTATATTTTTGAGTTATAATCAGAGTCATTATCCTAGGGATAGCAATTAACACCTTAATTTACAACCATATAGCCTAGATTAGTACCAATAATTTCAATAGCAAGCAAAACCATTCTTCCTTTATATTTCCATTCCTTCTCTATTTTTTAGTTGTGACTGTCATAAAATCACATATTTATACATTGTATGCCCAACACCAACTTTAATAATTGTTTTATGCAGTTGTCTTTTAAATTATATAGAAGAATAAATGTGTTACAAATATTCATTTATATTGTCTCCTATATTTTACCTTTGTATTTACATTTACCAGTATTTCTTCATTTTATTTTGCTTACAACTTGCTGTCTACTGTCCTTTGATTTTGACATGAAGAGTTCCTTTCAGGATTGTTTGCAGTGTAAGCCAGTTTGTAATAAATTCTCTTTGTTTATTTGGAGATGTCTTTATTTCTTCTTCAGGTATTAGAGGGTAGTTCTGTTGGATATAGAATTCTTGATTGATAATCATTTTCTTTCAGTACTTTGAATATGCCACCTGTCCTCCATGATTTGTGACAGAAAACAGCTATAAATCTTTTTATAATAATTTTTTATTATGTTATGTTAGTCACCATACAGTATATCCTTAGTTTTTGATGTAGTGTTCCATGGTTCATTATTTGCATATAACACTCAGTGCACCATGCAATATGTGCCCTCCTTAATAGCCATCATTGGGCTAGCCCAGTCCCCCCCCCGAAGCCCTCAGTTTGTTTCCCAGAATCCATAGTCTCTCATGCTTCATTGCCCCTTCTGTTTACCCCCCCTTCATTCTTCCCTTCCTTCTCCTACCAATCTTGCTGCTATTTCTTACGTTCCATAAATGAGTGAAACCATATGATAATTGTCTTTCTCTGCTTATTTCAGTTAGCATAATCTCCTCCAGTACTGTCCATTTTGCTGCAAATGTTGGCTAATCCTTCTTTCTGATGGCTGAGTAATATTCATAGCAGCATTGTCCACAATAGCTAAATTGTGGAAGGAGCCAATATGCCCTTCAACAGATGACTGGATTAGGAAGATGAGGTCCATATATACAAAGAAATCAGCTATAAGTCTTACTGAGAATCTCTTGTATGTGTAAACCACTTCTTTCTTGTTGCTTTTGACAATTTTATTGTGATATGTCTCTTTGTAAATCATTTTCAGTTTGTACTCCTTGGAGTTTGTTGAGTTTCTTGGATGTATATATTATTTCTTCATCAAATATTTCTTGAACTATTCTTTCTCCACTTTTCTCTTTCACTTCTTATTCTAGGACTCTTATTATGTATATAATGCTACTTTTATGATATTCCTCAGCTCTCTGATGCTCAGTTTAATTTTCTTCATTCTTTTTTTCCTTATTAGTTCCTCAAACTGGTAATGTCAATTGGCCTATCTTTACATTTATTGATTATTTGTATCTGCTCAAATCTACTGTTGAGCTACAATTTATAGCTTCTTAGTTATAGTCTATATTTGGGGAGATCTCATTCTTTGTTTACATCTTAAGGCATGGTTTTCTTTAGTTCTTTTAATATATTAAAAATAGTTAATGTACAGTCATTGTCTAGGAAGTCTAACTTTTGGGCTTCCTCAGCACAGTTGTTATTGATTTACATTTATTTATTTTATTTAGTTTTTATTTATTTACATTTGTGTGTGTGTGTGTGCGCACAATATTTCTTTGTGTGTCTCATATTTATTATTGACATTTGGACATTTTGAACAATATTATGTGGAAATTCTGGAACTCATATTCTTCTCCCTCCCTATGATTTGTTGTTTTGCTATTTGTCGTATTATTGCTTGTTTGATTAATAATTTTTCTGACATAATTCTGTAAACTCTGATGCTTCCCCCCCATTTTCTCACTGAAATCTTTGCTCATTTAGCTTAGTGGTCTCTCAATGATTGGATAGAGATTTTCTTAAATGTCTGTCATCAATAAGTTTTTTAGACTTGACTGAGAGACTCTGTATGAAGGTTGGAATATGCCTTCAACACTCAGCCAGACAATCAACAACCCAGCTTTAGCTTTCACATTCTACTTGTACACAGCCTCAAGGACTGTCAGAGATGAGAGGTTAGAACATCTCAGGTCTTTCCTAAGCATGCACACAACCCCAGGCATGCAAAGAGCATATTTGTATTTGCCTATGCTCATCTGGATTACTAGGTATATGCCAGAGCTTTGGAAATCTCACTCCTTAGCTTTTCCTTTTAAGTATTCTGATTAACCTGTTGTTTGCCCCATTATCCACTGCCTCAGGAATTTGTGAATTTAAACTATTGCCTCTGATTGCTTTTGACAAGCACCCCTGGGAAAAATATTTTTAACATTTGGTGAAGTCCAGGTCAAGTCAAACAAAACCAGCCTTGTGAATGTAATCTTACAGGGAACCACCAGACAAGTCTCATAATGACAAATTCTCCAAGTATGGGGATTTGAAGAGGTCCAATCACTTTCTATCCCTCCTGGTGCTGCCAAGCTGCTGTTTTTTATTGCTGTTGTGAGTATTTATTTTCAAGGCTATCACAAACTTCATAAGGGCAGATTGGGAATACTGCAAGCTCACTGTTTTTACTGATATTAATGTTTGTTTTGAATAACTACTCCCTAGATTGGCGTAAGCCCTTGGTAAATTTACAGAGTTCTGAGAAAGTTGATTCTCACAAATATCATCAGTTTTTCCCTTGTTTTTTTGCGGAGAAGAGAGTTTTCAGATGTCCTTATTCTACTGTTTTTATTGATATCACTCTGATTTCTGTCTTTTGGTGGTTTAATTAGACTGTTTACATTTGAAGTAATTATTTATATGTTAGTTATTCCATTTTCCATGTTATTCTTTGTTTTCTGTTTCTTTCTCTGGTTCTTGTTTCTCTGTTTCTCTCTTCTTGCCTTCCTGAGAGTTATTTGAACATTTGTTAGGATTCTATCTTGATTTATTACTAGTATGTTTGAATATATCTCTTTGTATATAATTAACAGTTTTCTTAATGGTGTCTCTGAGTATTACAATATGGATTTAGAACTTATCTCAGCCTGTGGCATCAACATTTTACCACTTCCAGGAAAGTGTGGAACCCTTACAGTTAAGTGTTTTTACCTTCACACTTTTAAATATCATTGTCCTGAATATCAAATGATATTATAATTTGTGATTCAATCATCAAATCAGATTTATAAAACTCATGAGGAAATGAATACTCTCTTTGTAATCACGTTTCTACCCATTTTGTTTTTTCTTCATTCCTGATGTTCTAAGACTTCTTCTTTTGTCATGTCCTTCTGTTTGAAGATCATCCTTAGCAAATCTTAATGGTATGTCTGCCAGTAACTAACTCCCTTAGTTTTCCTTTACTGAGTATATCTTTATTTCTCCTTTATTTATGAAGGACAGTTTTTCTATATGTAAAATGCATTGTTGATAATTCTTTTTCTTGAGGATTTGAAAAATATTGTGCTACTTCCTTTTTAGGTTTTCTATGAGAAATTTGCTGTTACTTAAATTGGTGTTTCACTATAGGTAATGCATCATTTCTTTCTGGCTGTTTTTAAGACTTTTACATTTTTCTTTAGTTGTTAGAAATTTAATTATTATGTCTTGATATGGATTACTTTAGACTTATTCTAATCAGGCTTATCCTTATTAAACTTCTTGGATTTATAGATTTGTGTCTTTTGCCAAATTTGGGAAATTTCCAGCCATTTATTTCTCTTTATTCTTTTTGCCCTACTCTTCTTTCTCTCTCCTCTCCCTTTGGGGGGGGGGATACCTAGAGAGTAATTCCATTTAAATGTGCTCTAGCAGGCGATCTGAGACATGTTTTTGTCACTAGAATGGGAGAACTGTCCTCAGAAGTTGCTGCAGAAGATACTGTATCTGAGGACCAATATCAGTGCCAGTATCCCTGGGAGGCCCAAGGCTGCAGTTTTACCTGGTGAAGCCTTCTTTCTTACAGAGTTTTCTCTCCTGACACAACTATTTCTGCTGAACAACTTCAGCTCATTGTCTACAGAGCAATTTAACACCATTATTCTGACTATAATCAACAATATTCTGAAATGTGATACTTTTTGCATTATTCCTTTGAATTGCTATTTATCTCATTTATTTTAGTTCAATTTTTTAATGTACATTTTATTTCAGGAACTGGAGTGTAAGATCTTTGAGGGGAATGTAGGCCTTTTGGTAAAACTCTCTATAAAAAGATCTCATGGGAGTCACTATCCAGGGATTTCATTAAATGGATATCCTCAGTCTTTAGTACCTCACAAGACCTCAAGCACAGGTGTTACCCATGACATAGGATGATCAGGACAGGGTTACAATCATTTTCAAATAATTATTTACAACAATTCCAAAACTTGAAACTATCAGGTCACATTTCCAAAAATAATGACTAAATGTGGGTTAAATATTTTTGCATACCTGTCTCCTTCCTCTTTCACCCTGTTTTGTTTGTTTGTTGTTGTTCAGTTAAATGGCTTTTACAAGCATACAAAAA